>NC_066511.1:8177789-8372789 GCF_024679095.1 Eriocheir sinensis
GGTTGTGAGCCCCATTCTATTGAGTCTCTCCTCATAAGTCCGATTTCGAAGTTCCGGTACCATCTTAGTTGCCACTCTCTGCACTCTTTCCAGCTTCCTTATGTTCTTTTCGTAAGGAGACCAGACCACTGCTGCATACTCCAACCTTGGCCTTATCATTGTAACTACTATTTTTTTCATTATCTCCTCATCCAAGTACACAAATGCCGTCCTTATGTTCCTCAGCAAATTCAGAGTTTGTCCCGTTATCCTGTTGATGTGTTTGCCCGGTGATAAGTTCTCTTAGACAGTAACTCCCAAATCTTTTTCTTCCATTCCTCTGCATATTATCTCACTTCCCATCTTATAATCATATTTGTATCTTCTACCACTCCTACCAAACTTCATTTTTTTTTTTTCCCAAGGTTGAGCTCCATCTGCCATGTACCACTCCACTCCCAAATTTTATCCAGGTCCCTTTGCAATGCCTGACAGTCCTTCACATTTTTCACTCGTCTCAATAGTTTTGCATCATCTGCAAATAAACTCACATAGCTGGACACTCCGTCCACCATATCATTTATATAAACAGCAAACATTATTGGTGCCAACACCGAACCTTGTGGGACCCCACTCATCACAGGGCACCAGTTGGAAACCCTGTCCCTGATTATCGTCCTCATTTCCCTGTTAGTTAGGAAGTCCTCCAGCCACTTAATCAGTCCATCACCCACTCCACCCCTGTTTTTAATTTTCCATATTAGTCTTCTGTGTGGTACTTTGTCAAATGCCTTTTTCAAATCCAGGTACACTCCATCCCCCCAGCCTTCTCTCTCTTGTATTAAATCTGTCACCCTTGAGTAATAACACAACAAGTTGGTGATGCAACATCTTCCCCTCCTGAATCCAAACTGGAAATCCGAGATAATTTTCTCACTTTCTAAGAAATCCGACCACCTGTTTTTAACCAGTCTCTTACATATCTTCGCAACCACACCAGTGAGTGATACCGGTCTGTAATTTAATGGGTCCTCTCTCTTGCCTCCTTTAAAAATCGGTACTATGTTTGCTCTCTTCCAATCTTGTGGTACCTTTCCTTCACTCAGGGAGGTGTTCATTATGGAGTGCAATTTCTCTGCAAGTTGTTCACTACATTCTTTCAAGATCCACCCTGATACTCCATCCGGCCCCGTCGCTTTTCTCACATCCAGCTGGGCTCGTCATCGCCAGCAAGTACCCTCCCGACCCGAGCAAGCTCCTTATAGCCGATCTCTGGGTACTGCCGGGACTTTCATACACCACGCCCTTGCTCAAGGGGGAACAGTAACCGCTCCTCTGTCAGTGGAAAAATCCCGGCCTGAGCAGGGCTCAGACCTTCCGCCTGCCACACCGTAGATCGTGTCATTGCAGAGCTCTTACCACTGAGCTACCGGAGTGGTGTTTGTTGGGGTGTGGGTGTGTGGGTGGGTGTGGATGGGGGAGAGTTAGATGAGGCCAAGAAATCAATCGGAAACCCAAAACATTACCTTGTAGATCTGAACTGCCAGCAAGGTATACCTATACTTTCCGAAGCGAGGTGGGTGACGAATGTAGTGTTAACGGAAAGTGAATAATCTCTAATGCCAAACCTTTATCTCTTGCAGTCTTGTTCCTAAAATAGTCATGAAAATCCATTGGTAAAAGTCAGTTATTTGGCACGATAAGCCGGGTTATTCTCCGATCTACATGTAGGCGTAAAACTTCCTGTCTATACATGTCGCCAGATTAAATTCAATCACTCTGTTACATTGAGAGAGAAAAGAGCAGACAGACAGACATGAGAGGAACAAAGAGTCGTTATTTCTGGATAAGAAACCTGTAAAGTGGAGATAACTGCAAGGAAGTGGTGCGTCCCATTTCTGTGTTCCGAGCGAGGTCACGACAAACCTGATAAACTTGACCCTTGGCCCTGGCTCCGCGACCTTGTGAAAGACGTCACGCGAGGACTGGGCAGCTCAATGCACCACCGCAGGGACCAGTTCATATATACAAGGATGTGCTGTGTGTCGAAATATCACCATGAGAATTAATACTTTACTCAGCTAAACCTATGCCCTCCTGTCTTCCTTCCTCCCTGCCTATCCTGCCTGCCTGCCTGCCTACCCTCCCTGCCTGCCTTCCTACCCTCCCCTCCTGCCTTCCTTCCTGCCTGCCTTCCTTCCTACCTGCCTATCCTGCCTGCCTGCCTGCCTACCCTGCCTGCCTGCCTGCCTACCTGCCTGCCTGCCTGCCTACCTGCCTGCCTGCCTACCCTCCCTGCCTGCCTTCCTACCCTCCTCCTGCCTGCCTTCCTTCCTGCCTGCTTACCCTGCCTGCCTGCCTGCTTACCCTGCCTGCCTGCCTACCTGCCTACCCTGCCTGCCTGCCTACCCTGCCTACCTGCCTACCCTGCCTGCCTGCCTACCCTCCCTGCCTGCCTTCCTACCCTCCCCTCCTGCCTTCCTTCCTGCCTGCCTTCCTTCCTACCTGCCTATCCTGCCTGCCTGCCTGCCTACCCTGCCTGCCTGCCTACCCTGCCTGCCTGCCCACCTGCCCACCTGCCCACCCCTGCCTGCCTGCTCACCTGCCCTCCCTGCCTGCCTGCCTACCCTCCCTGCCTGCCTCCCTTCCTTCCTGCAGTACTATCCTGCCTGCCTGTCTACCCTGCCTGCCTGCCTACCTGCCGACCCTGCCTGCCTGCCTACCTGCCTACCCTGCCTGCCTACCCTGCCTGCCTGCCTACCCTGCCTGCCTACCCTGCCTGCCTGCCCACCCCTGCCTGCCCACCCTGCCTGCCTCCCACCTGCCCACCCTGCCTGCCCGCCCACCCCTGCCTGCCTGCCCACCCTGCTTGTCTGCTCCACCCTGCTTGTCTGCCCACCCCTGCCTGCCCACCCCTGCCTGCCTGCCTGCCCACCCTGCCCACCTGCCACCTGCCTGCTTCCTGTCTGCCCACCCTGCCCCCGCCTGCCGGCCTCCCCTGCGTGCCTGCCTACCCTGCCTGCCTGCCTACCCTGCCTGCCTGCCTGCCTGCCTCACCTCCCTGCCCACCTGCCTCACCCTCCTGCCTGCCCACCCTGCCTGCCCACCCTGCCCACCTGCCCACCCTGCCTGCCTCCCACCCTGCCTGTCTGCTCACTCCTGCCTGCCTGCCCACCCTGCCTGCCTGCCTGCCAACCCCTGCCTACCTGCCTACCTGCATGCTTCCCTGTCTGCCTACCCTGCCTGCCTGTCTGCCTACCTGCCTACCCTGCCTGCCTGCCATCCCTCCCTTCCTGCCTACCCTGCCTGCCTGCCCACCTTCCCTGCCTGCCTGCCCACCTCCCTGCCTGCCCACCCCTGCCTGCCTGCTCACCTCCTGCCGGCCCACCTGCCTGCCTGCCCACCTTGCCTGCCCGCTCACCCTGCCTGCCTGCCCACCTCCCTGCCTGCCTCCTGCCCACCTGCCCACCCTGCCCACCTGCCTGCTTGCCTGTCTGCCCACCCTCCTGCCTGCCTGCCCACTCCTGCCTGCCTGCCTACCCTCCCTGCCTGCCTGCCTACCCTGCCTGCCTGCCTACCCTGCCTGCCTACCCTCCGTGCCTGCCTGCCTACCCTCCCTGCCTGCCTATCCTGCCTGCCTGCCTACCCTCCCTTGCCGGTCTCTCTGCCTGCCTGCCTACCCTGCCTACCTGTCTGCTTGCCTGTCTGCTACCTGTCTGCCTGCCTACCCTGCCTGCCTGCCTACCCTGCCTGCCTGCCTACCCTGCCTGTCTGCCTACCCTGCTTGCCTGCCTGCTTGCCTGCCTGCTTGCCTGTCTGCCTACCTGTCTGCCTGTTTGCCTGCCTGCCTGCCCACCTGCCTGCTTGCCTTCTCATAACTTCCTCTCTCACGCCTTTTTGACCTTATATAAAACGACATGAATTAATGTTGCTCAAATTCGATGCCTTTTTTGTTTTACATTTTGTGAAAGCGTCTAACAAAAAAAATTGTTTCGCGTGTTTTTTTTTCGCTCTTGTTTTGTTTCGTTTTGCACCAGCGTTAGTTATTTCCGTGGTAATCGCTGCAAGGGATGTTACTTAATCATCCTTTTGTTTTGTTGTTTTATTGTTGTATTAGTGTCTTTCAGTATTCATACTTCTGTGAAAAACTTTGAGCGATTAATAATAATAATAATATATAGTAATAATAATAATAATAATAATAATAATAATAATAATAATAATAATAATAATAATAATAATAATAATAATAATAATAATAATAACAATAATAGTAATAGTAATAGTAATAGTAACGATAATGATAATGATAATAATAATAATAATAATAATAATAATAATAATAATAATAATAATAATAATAATAATAATAATAATATAGTAGTTTTGTTTTTTTGTTTTTTTTTTTTACGTTGTTGCCTATTGCGCCGGTAGGCATCTTCCCGGTGGGGCCTGATGGTCGGCCCAAGGCTTCTTCCAGGTGGGGCCTGATGGTCGGCCCAGCCCGTTCTGGCGCAAGCGAGTGTTTATAGTGGCGCCATCTTGCATTGGCTCATGCTGCCCCCCGGAACTCGTTCTTGATTCGCTTGGACGGCTTCCTCTAGAGTCCGGGTTGATGGGTGGTCTTCAGGACAGCATGTGGGTAGTTTTAAGCCACTCGGCGGTGACTGAAAAATCCGAGTGGTAGCGTGAGGATTCGAACCCGCGTCGTCCATCACGCGGCGAATGTGGGTCCAGTACGCTATCACTTCGGCCACCGGCTACCCAGTAGTAGAAGTAGTAGTAGTAGTAGTAGTAGTAGTAGTAGAAATATTTTTGTAGTAATTATTATTTTTATTTTATTATTATTATTATTATTATTATTATTATTATTATTATTATTATTATTATTATTATTATTATTATTATCATTATCATTATCATTATCATTATCATTATTATTATTATTATTATTATTGATGTATTTCTCTTTATGGAAGCAGTGCCTGTAGTGTGTTTCATCAACATTTCATTGGTATTAATAATGTTTGTTGTCATGTTATTTTCTAAGTTACCGATAACGGAGAACCTGATATTACTGACGACGTGTTTGTGGAAAAAATCGGAGCAAATAGCAACGCAGTTTGTCGCTGACATCGAACTTTCATCTTACGTATCCAGTGGTGCAGTTTGCTCTTCCCAACACTTTGTTAACCCACAGATGTTCTTTTCTGTTTTCTGATTCGTATGTGCGAACTGAAAATGAAAATGAGGCGTGACTGATGTTATATGCTAATGTAATTCATATCCTGGAAACACTGACAAAATTAAAAATATTTATTATGCTTTTCTTTTTACCATTTGGACAGCACTTGCACAACCTCGTCAGCAGTCTGTCTTGAGGGCTGTGCTGCATTCTAGAGACGCTCAGGAATTTTATTTGTTTTTGTCGACATTAGTGACATTACAGATATCATGGGCATGATCGGCATGTGGTTTGGTGACTGAGTTGATGCGACACTACGTAATGCAGAAGTGAAAATATATAATCAGTATAGACAAAGTGTCGATAGTGATAAATTGAGGTATGCGTAAAGTTGGGGGCGTACACTGTAGCTAGGCGTTACCTCAGTGCTCATCTCCGTCGCACCGACCCTTGCGCCTGTGGTGGGTAAGAACCCATTACCCTGGGACATGGGGCAGGTGTGACATCAGGACTCGGGTTACCACATTTACACTCCCCAAGTTCCCAGGTATCCACTTATCGACCAACCTGATAAGGAGGATGAACAGCTGAGTGAGCTGTGTGCCGACCGTCTGAACCGGGATTCAAACCCAGACCCGCGGATTTGTAGCTGAGCACGCTAACCACTTCACCAAGGATGCTTGACAATGAAAAGTACAAAGGCATAATTATGTTGAAGCTGCAACCGCAACAAACTTTTTTGTGTGTGTGGAAAAAAGAATACAGGGGTTTGCTGGAGCTTTTAATAACACTGAACACATGTTTATTTGCTTGAAATTTATTTCATTACAACTGTACTTGACACCTGGAAACAATGTCACCTGACGCACCTGCCAAGCACTTATATTTATCGTCACCAGCTGGCAGTCGGTTTTGAGTGTCGTTGAATTCTCTATCCTGGCCAGCGACGTTCACATCCTTGAATAATTGTCGTTCCCAGCTTTTGGGACACTTGCATGCTGGAGGTGTATGCCCGTTCCATTATCAAAGCCAGTGGCATTGTTTGTGTGTAGATTATTGAGTTTAGTTTGGACGGCAACTATTAGCGGCCCCGGTGATGCAGCCGCGCTATCTGGGCCGCGCGACGCCTTTGGTTGTTGGTTCTGCCCAGGAAGATTGTCGTTGGCTGACTTTGTTTACGGCCGCCACTTAAGGTAACTGCCCCATCGCCCGTGACTACTCACACACCCACACAGGAGCCATGCACTGCTCCAGCGCCAAGGTGGCCTGAATGTCTCTATTGTGAGCAGTGATGGGCGCTCTGTCACTTCACTGTGCCTATCTGGAAGTCGTTAAATGCAAGGGTCTTTACTTGAAGTGGCTTTGCGACTTGTTTGTTTTCTGGTGATGTGTGACATTGTACGCTGCAAGACTAGAGCTCCAGAACCTGAAGTCAACTCGTGTCATCAAGCCATTCAGTTCCTTTAGCGATGATTTTTCGTAAAATAATATATGAAAATAAGTTAATATTAATAGTAAACGACGCATTAAAATAGTGAAAAATAAATAATTGGAACCAAGTAAACACATACATACATACAAACAGTTTATGGAAAATTGAAACCAGAATCAACATAAAGAGCCAAAGGAACCGGAAGCAGGTTAGCAAGGAAGACAACAATGAACACAATCGTTTTTTTGCAACAACAGTTAGTCTTTGAAATAAACAATTATATCACAGTTTTCAGCCCTCGCCTGGCGTCTTGCACAGGGCCTCGGAGTGATGGCCAAGCTTATCAGGTTTGTCTTGACCGCCGCTTGAGACCCACAAACGCGACACACCACATCCCTGCAGTTATCTCCACTTTACAGGCCTTTTATTTGGTGCATTTCCAGACAAAGTGGAGAGAGAGAGAGAGAGAGAGAGAGAGAGAGAGAGAGAGAGAGAGAGAGAGAGAGAGAGAGAGAGAGAGAGAGAGAGAGAGAGAGAGAGAGAGAGAGAGAGAGAGAGAGAGAGAGAGAGAGAGAGAGAGAGAGAGAGAGAGAGAGAGAGAGAGAGAGAGAGAGAGAGAGAGAGAGAGAGAGAGAGAGAGAGAGAGAGAGAGAGAGAGAGAGAGAGAGAGAGAGAGAGAGAGAGAGAGAGAGAGAGAGAGAGAGAGAGAGAGAGAGAGAGAGAGACATACATATGGGCACACGTTGCATGCAATTATAGTAATTTTTCATAAGCATATTGGGGTAGAGTGGTACAGGTCCGTGCAAGTAATTATACGTGTAATGCGGCTCTTGTGGTAATAATAGGAGGCGAAATGAGGTTATATTTCCAGCTACATTCAGTTTTTCCATAATAAATCTGTGTGTTTGTGTGTATGTATACTTCACCACGACCTGATCACGTGCTGGACTCGTGATCGCCAGCAAACACCTCATTAGCTGATCTCTGGGTATTGCTACGACCTTCACGCATCACACATCCCCATCCCCGTTTCTCAAGGAGGGACAGTGACCGCTTCTTGTCAGCGGAAATAATCTTTCGACCTGAGCGGGGCTCGAACCTCAGCCTGCCAGGAAGGAGCATAACAGGACAGAGCTTTAATCCACTGAGCTACGAGAACGGTGTGTGTGTGTGTGTGTGTGTGTGTGTGTGTGTGTGTGTGTGTGTGTGTGTGTGTGTGTGTGTGTGTGTGTGTGTCTGTGTCTGTGTCTGTGTGTGTGTGTGTGTGTGTGTGTGTGTGTGTTTTTTACAGCTAAGGAGACAGCTCAAGGGCGCAAAGAAAAAATAAAAGAAAAAAAGGCCCGCTACTCACTGCTCCCGAACAGAGGTTAAAGGAGTGTCCAAAATCAGAGGTTAATTTCGGGAGGAGAGGTGTCCTGATACCCTCCTCTTGAAAGAGTTCAAGTCGTAGGCAGGAGGAAATACAGATGAAGGAAGATTGTTCCAGAGTTTACCAGCGTGAGGGATGAAAGTGTGAAGATGCTGGTTAACTCTTGCATAAGGGGTTTGGACAGTATAGGGATGAGCATGAGTAGAAAGTCGAGTGCAGCGGGAGGAGGGGAGGCATGCAGTTAGCAAGTTCAGAAGAGCAGTCAGCGTGGAAATATCGATAGAAGATAGAAAGAGATGCAACATTGCGGCGGAATTTAAGAGGTAGAAGACTATCAGTATGAGGAGGAGAGCTGATGAGACGAAGAGCCTTAGCCTCCACTCTGTCCAGAAGAGCTGTGTGAGTGGAGCCCCCCCACACATGAGATGCATACTCCATACGAGGGCGGACAAGGCCCCTGTATATGGACAGCAACTGTGCAGGGGAGAAGAACTGGCGGAGACGGTACAGAACGCCCAGCCTCGAGGAAGCTGATTTAGTAAGAGATGAGATATGAAGTTTCCAGTTAAGATTTTGAGTTAAGGATAGACCGAGGATGTTTAGTGTTGAGGAAGGTGATAGCTGGGTGTTGTCAAAGAATAGGGATAGTTGTTTGGAAGATTGTGTCGAGTGGATAGGTGGAGAAACTGTGTTTGTGAGGCGTTGAAGGACACCAGGTTCTTCTTGCCCCAATCAGAAATAATAGTAAGGTCTGAGGCTAAGCGTTCTGCAGCCTCCAGCCTTGAGTCGTTAAGTTCCTGAAGGGTGGGTCTTCTATTAAAAGAAGTTGAATAATGCAGAGTGGAATCATCGGCGTAGGAATGGATAGGACAGTTCGTTTTGGAAAGAAGATCATCAATGAACAACAGAAAAAGAGGTGGAGATAGGACAGAACCCTGTGGGACACCACTGTTAATAGATTTAGGGGAAGAACAGTGACCGTCTACCACGGCAGAAATAGAACGGTCAGAAAGGAAACTGGAGATAAAGGTACAGAGAGAAGGATAGAAACCGTAGGAGGGTAGTTTAGAAAGCAAAGATTTGTGCCAGACCCTATCAAAAGCTTTTGATATGTCCAGCGCAATAGCAAAAGTTTCACCGAAACGGCTAAGAGAGGATGACCAAGAGTCAGTTAAGGCTAGGAGATCACCAGTAGAACGCCCTTGCGGAACCCATACTGGCGATCAGATAGAAGGTCAGAAGTGGAAAGGTGCTTTTGAATCTTCCGGTTAAGGATTGATTCAAAAGCTTTAGATAGACAAGAAAGTAAAGCAATAGGACGGTAGTTTGAGGGATTGGAGCGGTCACCCTTCTTAGGTACAGGCTGTATGAAGGCATACTTCCAGCAAGAAGGAAAGGTAGATGTTGACAGGCAGAGGCGAAAGAGTTTGACCAGGCAGGGTGACAGCACGAAGGCACAGTTTTTAAGGACAATAGGAGGCACTCCATCAGGTCCATAAGCCTTCTGAGGATTGAAGCCAGAGAGGGCATAGAAAACATCATTTTGAAGAATCTTTATAACAGGCATAAAGGAGTCAGAGGGTGGATGAGTAGGAGGAATATGCCCAGAATCGTCCAGAGTGGAGTTTTTAGAAAAAGTTTGAGAGAAGAGTTCAGCCTTAGAGATAGATGAGACGGCAGTGTTGCCGTCAGGACTGAGGAGTGGAGGGAAAAATGAAGAAGTGAAGTTGGAGGAGATGTTTTTGGCTAGATACCAGAAGTCACGGGAAGAGTTAGAGAAAGCAAGGTTTTGACATTTTCTATTAATGAAAGAATTTTTGGTTAGTCGGAGAATAGATTTGGCACGATTTCGGGCAGAAATGTAAAGTTCATAATTAGCATTAGTTTGAAGGCTCTGGTACCTTTTGTGAGCTACCTCTCTATCATTGACAGCACGAGAACAAGCATGATTAAACCAAGGCTTTTTAGCGTGAGGAGTAGAGAAAGAACGAGGAATGTATGCCTCCATTCCAGAGACAATCACTTCTGTGATGCGCTGAGCACACACAGAGGGGTCTCTATCCTGGAAGCAATAATCATTCCACGGGAAATCGGAAAAGTACATCCTCAGGTCGTCCCACCGAGCTGAAGCAAAATGCCAGAAGCATCGCCTCTTCGGTGGGTCCAGAGGGTGTACAGGAGCAATAGGACAGGATGCAGAAATAAGATTGTGATCGGAGGAGCCCAACGGAGAGAACAGTTTGACAGAGTAAGCTGAAGGGTTTGAGGTAAGGAAGAGGTCTAGAATGTTGGGCCGATCTCCAAGACGGTCGGGAATACGTGTAGGGTGCTGGACCAACTGCTCTAGGTCGTTGAGGATAGCAAAGTTGTAGGCTTGTTCACCAGGATGGTCAGTGAAAGAGGATGAAAGCTAAAGCTGGTGGTGAACATTGAAAACTCCTAGGATGGAGATTTCAGCGAAGGGTGTGTGTGTGTGTGTGTGTGTGTGTGCGTGTGCGTGTGTGTGTGTGCGCGCGCGCCTGCGTGCGTGCGTGCGTGCGTGTTTTTGACCTTACTAATTTATGTACAAATACTAATATATTTTAATCAAGTCAGGATCTGCAAGCCAGATTTAATAAATGAAATTATCTTTGCAATATTAAGAGCAATGGGAGTAAATCGAAGTTGGTTGACTTTCAAAGAATATGCACAACACAAGTAAACATTGTAATGATAAATATTGAACTTTTTAGAAAAGTGTTTTCATATTACCTCGGTCAATAAAAAAATAAATGCCTTTGCTCGTAATCCAAATCACGTGATTTTTCTTTATAGCAGTAACTGATGATAATCATTAGATCATCTGATAATAAATATAAGCGGGGCCTGGTGGTCGGCCCCAGTCCGTTATGATTACTTTTATTATATATTTGGTATTTTTTATAGTAGTAGTAGTAGTAGTAGTAGTAGTAGTAGTAGTTGTAGTTGTTGTTTTTACGTTCTGCCTATGGCGCCAGTAGACTTTTTTGCGGGGGCTGGTGGTCGCCCCCAGTCCGTTATATTGATTGATTGATGGCTTATTGTTGCAAAATACACAACAAAGGAGAAGGGAGGAACATGGCAGATGCATTGCCGCCCGACAAATGTAAACTGTTATGATTCACCAGAGCTCAGAGCTCCATCCATCACACTTACACTCTTCATAATACAGACCTTGGATCAGTGCACACAAAAAAAATACCTCGGTGTCCACCTCTCCACTAACTTAAAATCCAACACTCACATAGACCATATCAGTGCCACAGCCAACCAAACACTGGGGTTTCTGAGGAGAAATCTACATAACTGTACACATGACATAAAACACAGCGTATAACACACTTGTGAGACCAACAGTAGAATACTGCTCCACGGTGTGGGATCCTTACACACAAAGAAACATTGATAGGTTAGAGCAAATCAACGCCAAGGCGGTTAGATTCATTACAAACAATTACACTCGAACGCCTGGTATTACAACACGGATCAAACAAAAGAAAAACATGAAACCTCTTCACATACGCAGACAAGCACATAGACTTACACATATGTACAAGATCACAAAGTCACAATAACATTAATCCACATATATACTTACACAACGCAAACAGTCAACTTACTCGTAACACACACAACCAAAAATATCAAACATATCACACAAACACTGACCCATACAAGCACTCATATTTTCCACGCTCCATATGTGACTGCGGTACAATAGACTCATTCATAGCACAAATACACTTGTCACCACAGCACACCAACACTAGCAATTGCACTTGATTCACTTCCCTCCCCTGCGCACTCGGCTCCCCTTCCCCTCAACAGCCAACCCTAATATGTGTGTTATGCACCTATACAGGTGCCTTGTGTATTATTAATTATTATTAACATCAAGATCAAGAGAATATGCCATCCCAACTTCCAGGCAATATATAATGGAGTTTGCAAAAATACAAAAAACGTGTATAATATTCATGCCACTAAGCAGTGGAGGAAATAATAAGATTCGTAATATGATAGAAGAAAACAGGAAAATAAAGGAAGAGTGTTCCCAAAACCAAAAAGGTTAATAGTAAGTAACTTCCTAGATTGATAAATGGTTGTCTAATTATCTAATAGAGGTGAAACATGCCGTCTCGACCACTAGTTAATGCAAATGCTCATTCCTGTACTGTCCAAATCTCTTATGCAAGAGTTAACCAGCATCTTCATTCTTCATCCCTTTCACTGGTAAATTCTGGAACAATCTGTCTTCGTCTGCATTTCCTCCTGCCTACGACTTGAATTCTTTCAAGAGGAGAGTATCGAGACACCTCTCCTCTCGATATTGACCTCTTTTGGCCACTTCTGAACTATTCTTTTATAGGGGCTGGCTTTTTTTCTCATTACTTTTTTTTTGTCCTTCAGCTGCTTCCTTTATTTAAAAAAAAACAGGTACAATGGTATGTGACAAATGCTATATTAAGAAAAATAGTAGCTGTGATGAAATCAAAGGGGCAGACACAAGGGACTGCACCCAGAAGAATTTCAATCTAGGGGCAAATGCAGGATACTCTCATAAAATACAGGAGAGAACATTATTGTCAATGAATCAGCTCACCAGCTCAGGCAGGTCCCACTGGCCCTGTGGGCGGTAATAGCTAATAGCGGGACATTGCAATATATAATGATACATAATGGTTACCGCCACTGGTTACCCCAGTGTGAAAGGGCCGGGTAACTGCAAGAAACTAGTGACCACAATCGCCTCGTGATGTTCCCTCACATGACTATCAGTCGCAAGAATGGCGTCAAACGAGGAGCTTTTCTCTTTCCTTTGTTGGCCAAGAAAAAGAAGGAGAATGCATGCCCATGATATTCTATTATCTAGAATGGACAGTGGTTTGCATCATACACACTACAGTGATTTATAAGCCGACAAGAAGAATTTTTTAAATTTCTTTCGTATGAGCAAACCTTCGTTTGAGAAGCTTCTCGGCCTCATCATCGGCGATATCACAGGAACTGATGCAAACATGAGAGGAAGAAGCATAGTCATGAAAATACAGTACAGACCCCATTCATCAACACCATATTCCATTACACCTGGCCTTCCACTGGACGAAAGTGACGTCCACTGGTGGCTCCGTATGAAAGCTCCCATTGGAAATAATGCTTTACAGTGAGTGACGGCCAGTGTGGGTGGCGGCCACTAGCTACACGAGCGAACCACCGTCAAACCCGGTGACGCCACCGGGCAACCGCAGTGGCCTCGTATGAAAGGCGTCATTAAAAAGTATGGGAAGTAACTGGTGACGGTCACCGGTGACGGCCACGGTGGCCTCATGGGAAAGAGGCCTAAGATTAAAGTGTTACGGACAAGCATTACATTGGCCGTGATGTGGAAAAGTCTACGGACACATCCTGCCACGTTTACATTACTCAGGAACGGACAAAGCCTAAATTATATAACCTATTATAGGTTTATCACCCCCTCCTCCCTCGCAAAATAGATTTATTCTACATCACTGTATTTTTTTATGTGCTAGCGGGACGAGCAATGAGCACGCTAATAATTCTTCTTATCATAATGAATTTCTTCTTTCCCTCGCAGCCACTCATTCCTCCACACTCCCCTGCTATTCATCTAAGTGCTTTTATCACGCATTTCTGCTAATTCTTAATTATAAAAAAATAGTTAAAAATGAACAGAAATTAAAGAAACTACGTAGGGATGAATAATGAGCTGAGATAAATAAGTAGGCGTTTGTTTGGAGGAACTATGACTGCATTAGCGCTCACTCCAGCGCGCCACCCTGAAGGAGGATGGGACATGTTCTTATAAATTATTCAAATTTTCGCTTATATCTATTTCATCTGTAATTTGTTTATATCATCGTGTTCAGGAGGCTTTTCTTTATAGGGTGAAATAGATTATTTAAGTATTGATTTCATAACTCTTGGAAATGGTAATGATATGTAAATGTGGTATGCAAGTATCGGAGCTGCTTTTTTCAATTTTGTTTTGCTGATTTTTTTTACAAACATACGAGTTTTACAATCACTGTAGAGTCTAATGAGGTAAACCCAATATGTCTATCGTGTATGAGAGTTGAACTAAGGTAAATCATAATCAAATATGTAGCCCCAGAACGTATGAGATTGAAATCCTTCTTCCATGAGTCAAAGATAAAACCAGCTAATCAGGGGAGGCCCAGTAAAACAGTGCCACCGTACCAGACGAATAATTCGCTTGAACGGACTATATATGACTCCCTTTATGAAAGAAAAGGGGTTACGATATGGTTACACTTTAACAGGCTACTCCCAGTGCCCCTTTCCTGTTCGTCAGGCGCGGTGAAATTTGTATTAGCTTTTAAACGCCAGCCCAGACTTTTACTTAGTCCATTTGGCTTTCTTGTGCAGTGTTGATCGATAAGAGCAATTTTGCGTTGATGGGGCAAATGCAAGCACTTCGGAATACTGTCGAGCAAATACGTAATATGATGGGCAGTGCGATTTCTTCACAAGTTTATAGAATTTCACTTACCAGAACTGATTGTCAAAAGTCACTTTATTTATTTATTATTTTTTTCAGCGTCCAGAGGTTGTGTGTAATGCTTGGGGCTCTCTGGGGATGAATAGGCTACCTTTCCTCAACAGATTCTGGTTTAGTGAGGGAAAGCGAAGGTCCACATTTCAGTCCCACTCAGTAAATGCCTCTTGTCAACGGCTGCTCCCCCACCCCCCTCCACCACCACCGCCACCACTCTGCCCCGTGGGGAGGATTCACCCAAGCCCACGCACGTATTTCCGCCTGCTTGTGCGTGTGTGCTTAATGTTTTATTTACCTCTAGGCTTTTTCATTCATTTATTTAATTTCATTCATCCATTGCAATCCCCGCTTTTTACGACTGTCCAAGCTACATTTTAGGTGTGTACAAAATCCTCCTCTACAAGTATATACATTTCCATTGTACTTGTAACAGTGATGATGACGACAAAGACAATAAATATGGCTGATTAGGAGGAGGGGGAGGAAGAGGAAGAGGAAGAGGAAGAGGAAGAGGAGGAGGAGGAGGAGGAGGAGGAGGAGGAGGAGGAGGAGAAAGAGGAAGAGGAGGAGGAAGAGAAAGATAAAGAGAAAGAGGAAGAGGGGGAGGGGGAAGAGGAAGAGGAAGAGGAAGAGGAAGAGGAGGAGGAGAAGGAGGAGGAGGAGGAGCAGAAGAATAAGAAGAAGGAGGAGGAGGAGAAGGAGAAGGAGGAAGAGAAAGAGGAAAAGGAAGAAGATAACAATTATGTCTTCTTTTGCATGCCTTAAAGATTACGTCACGTTTTGATGGCCGCGCAGTACGCAAATCTCACAGCAGAACCTTTGAGCAAGAGAATGGGTAGCCTCTGCAAGAATTCATTTGTATCCATTCAATATTAATAGAGCTGGAAAAGATGGGAAGCACAAATAGCCACCCTAACGAAGCACCAGCTGCCTCTTGATACCAATATTTCTGACCAACAAGTCTGACAGGAAATTCTTGGTGCCTTGTCGTATGCTTTCTTTTTCCTTTACCTTAACATATTTAGGCCTACTTCTGCAGTGTATTACGGTGGATAAATTACCTTTTTGAAGAAATTCATACCAACAGTGAACACCTCATGACAGATCAGCGTAGTGTTAAAGTAGCGTCAATTACATAAACTTACGTGAAAATGCCTAATTCCAGATCTTCCTTGAGACAACCTGACTCCTTGGCTGTGTGACTATACTGTAGCCTCCGAGGGTCAACGAACGACGATCCAGGAGAAGCAGTAAGCAAGTAAAGGAGTGAAGGGAATGATTGTGATTGTGCGTGCTTGAGTGTGTGTGTGTGTGTGTGTGTGTGTGTGTGTGTGTGTGTGTGTGTGTGTGTGTTGTTGACATTACATGCAATCTGACTGACATGCACTAATTTATGTTTAATCGTAAAGTCAGGACCTGACAAAAATATTTACTAAATAGAATTCTCCTTACAACACTAACGCCAGTGGGAGCCGATCTAAGTTGACTGACTACAAAAAAATGTGAGGCAAGTAAATATTGTAATGATAGATTGATCTTTCCAGAATGGTCCAGTCATACAACGACCACCACCACAACAACCAGCACAGCCACCACCACCTAAAACAACCCCCACCCCCACAACAACCACCACAACCACCACCACCGCAACCACCACCACCACAACAAACAGAACAGCCACCTCCACACCACAACCACAACCACCACACCCTCCACAACCACCACAACTGCAACCATCACCACCACCAAAACAACAACCACCACCACCACCACCACCCCCATAACCACCACCTCCACAACTACCACCCCACAACCACAACAATCACCACAACGAAAAACACCACCACCACAACAACCACCACCACAACAACCACCACCACAACCACACCCACCACAACACCATTCACCACAACCATAAACAACACCCACCACCACCACCACCACAAAAGGTACCATCACCATAACCATCAACACCACTACTCAAGCAGCTACGCGTGCTTTCTCCCCTTCTCCTATTCTTCACTCCCTCTTGTAATTTAAGTCTTCGTTATTTATCTTCTATATATAATTACCCAAAAGCTCGGAGCCTCCATTACACTTTTTATATGTCATGAACATAAATCGAGCAAGAAATACCGAAAATCCAGACTTTATCAGGGATTATTATATACTGCAAATGGAACCAACATTATACCCCTTAATCTAGACTAATTACATATATAACGAAGAGAGAGAGAGAGAGAGAGAGAGAGAGAGAGAGAGAGAGAGAGAGAGAGAGAGAGAGAGAGAGAGAGAGAGAGAGAGAGAGAGAGAAGAGAAGAGAAGAGAAGAGAAGAGAAGAGAAGAGAAGAGAAGAGAAGAGAAGAGAAGAGAGAGAGAGAGAGAGAGAGAGAGAGAGAGAGAGAGAGACTGAGACTGAGACTGAGGCCTGAGCGTACACCGCGCCACCTCACCCGCCCCGCCCCACTCCACTCCCAGAGATACGGGGCGCGGCTCAAACCAACACCGCCCCACTTCATCACTTCAACAAGTAATTGACTTGGATCATCCTCGCTTTAGCCTGTCACGTAACACTCATCCATTAGCTGAGCAACCCTCTCGTGCACCCAAACGTAACAATTCCTTCAAGTACACCAACGAAACTCGGGGACAAGGCAAGCAAGCTCAACACACACTAAGTCACGCACCCAGACGACACTCAGGTGCTGTTGGTCAGCCTCGTCCTACTGTTACACACCCAAGAGTGTTTTGCTACACCTGCAGACGCAAAGACCACACGGAAGCCAGCTGTCCTATGAACAAGTGGTGTGACTACTGCCATCGTCCTCGTCACACTACTCAGGAGTGCCGCACTCGCCTGGCAGTTGAGACAGGAGCAGCTTCTCCACAAGATCACGACTGAACAGGCTCTGAACAACGCCAATCTTGTGCAGTCTCCTACTCGTCTTCTTGCTCCAGCCTCCCTCTCTCCACCAACGCAAGCTGTGAGCTTGGGGCATAATTGGACATCGCACCAAGGACCGCCAGCCACCACACAACAACCACTCCTGCCTCATCCAGGCCCATCACTCAACCTCCAGGCCCACCACTCAACCTTCCTCCCGGTGTGTGGAGTCATGGGCAACATTAATCAAGGTTACCTCTCTATTGTTTCTGCCAGTGTCAGAGGGCTCCAAACAAATATCGGTGACCTCAATCACTCCTTTGTGATTCCTCACACGCCTGACATTGTGGCAACAGTGGAAACATTTCTGAATGAGACCATCCCAAGCAACTATGGTCAGATTCAGGGATACACAAGTTGGCACAGAAGGGACAGATCATGCGGGACCTTCGGTTGTGTCGCTGTCTATTTTAACAAGAACTTGTCAGTCCAACCTCTTGATGTAGCACTCCCTATCCACCTTGAGATGATGTTTTTCAAGATAGAGACACAACAACATGGCTCCATCCTACTGTGCGTATGTTATCGCCCTCAGTGGCAAGGAGGTGAGCCCATACACTTCCTACACACTAATCTTGACCTGCTTATGCAGCAACACTCCTGCAGCCACATCCTCATCATTGGCGACCTAAATCAACACTTGGTTGCTAGAGTGTTTGACGATCTCCTCACCGTACATGGCCTTACAAACCATGTCACCTTTCCCACCCACAACTCTGGCTCTTCCCTGGATCCTGTTATTAGTGATCTGCCAGAGGATATTGTCACCTGTCGTCCCCTTGGTGCCGTGGGATCCTCAGACCACCTGGCTGTCCTCAGCACGATTCAAGTCGCCGCACTGAGGGACGCCCCTACGATGCGTACTAACTGGCTCTGGGGCAAAGCCAACTGGGATGGACTTCAGGAAGCCCTGTGTTGCACTCCCTGGCATACCATCCTCACAGGTGACGTGGACAAACAGGTCAGCACTTTCACAAGTACTGTTCTTTCCCTTCAGAACACTTATGTCCCTAACCATACCTTCAAGGTCAAGCCTCGTTACCAGCCTTGGTTTGGGTATGAGTGTAGGATGGCTGCCGACGCTAAGAGCAGAGCATGGAAACGCTTTAAAGAACATCCAACCTACATAAACAAGTTGCTCCACAAAGAAAAGTGTATCAACATGCGAAGTGTGCAGCGTTTGGCTCAACAACGATGGCAGGACGACTTGAAGTCACGACTCTCTGGCCGCTCTGTGGGAAGCAAGGCTTGGTGGACTGCCCTCAAGGACCAACAAGGCCTCGCTCCTGAAGACCACATTCCTCCATTAGACAGGGCGGACGGCTCGGTAGCCACCAAAAGCAACGACAAGGCAGAGGTATTGGCAGCATACTTCTCAGGGAAGATGACTGTCCCTGACCCTGAACGTTACCCACCTGCCATGGCTCAACTCAACACCGCCTCTCTCCAATTCATCACTATTACCACTGAGGATGTCAAACAACAATTGCTCAAGGTCGACACCAAGAAGGCCCTAGGACCAGATGGGATATCTCCACACATCCTCAAGCACTGCGCAGCCCAGCTTGCAGGCCCCATCACCACCATTTTTCAGAGCTGCCTTAACACCACCAAGCGGCCTTCCCTCTGGAAAGTTGCTAACGTGGCAGCCATACACAAAAAAGGGAAGAAGACGGATCCTCGTAACTTCAGGCCAATCTCTCTCCTGTCCGTCCTTGGCAAAACCTTTGAATCTATTCTTGCCAAGAGGATCTCAGGCTTCTTCAACACACACCACATTCTCAGCGACAGACAGTATGGCTTCCACTCCAACAGGTCTGCCAACGACATCCTCCTCAGCATGTCCTCTGCTTGGCAGCATAACCTCGACAGAGGACGCGACACTTTCGTCATCGCCCTGGACATCGCGGGAGCGTATGATAGAGTGTGCACTCCGGACTCATCTCCAAACTCCAGAGTGTGGGTGTTAGTGGCAGGCTCCTCCATCTCCTTCACGACTACCTCCAGGACAGATCGCTCAGTGTAGTGATGAACGGTCACACCTCGGAGGAATATCCTATTAATGCTGGCGTCCCACAGGGTAGTGTCCTTGTACCGCTTTTGTGGAATGTGTATTTTGATGATCTTCACCTCATACCTCAAGCAAACGCTTACGCAGATGATTGTACCCTCACATTCCCTTGCGACGGTACAGATCACTGTGCAACCGTCACCCTTATCAACCAGGTTCTACAGACCGTCTCACCATGGGGACATCGTTGGCAGGTTGACCTGGCACACGACAAGACACAGGTCATGCTGGTCTCAAGGCGACGCTGCCCCCCAGCCATCCCCACTCCCCCCATAATCCTACAAGGGAAGGTGCTGCCCTTGCAACAGTCAATCACTGTCCTCGGCGTGGAGGCGAACAACAGCCTGTCCTTCACCAGCCACATCAGGAAGACTGCATCCAAGGCAGCAGGACGGCTGAACTGTGTCAGGCGTGTCTCCCACCTCCTTGATGCGAAGGGAGTGTCGAACCTTTATGCTGCCCAGGTTCGCTCCCTCATGGAATACGCCCCCCTGACATGGTCATCCTGCCCTCCATCATACCTGGGTCTTCTCAACAAGGTACAAAACTGCGCCCAACGGCTTATCTCTCAAAGGGCCGCCCCAAACCAGCAGAAACCCACTCCACTACATCCTCTTCAGCAGAGGCGAGACGTGGCTGGCCTGTGTACCATCTACAAGGTACACATGCAGGCTGCTCATCACCTCGCAACTCTCCGGCAACAGTGGGCAACACCACACCCCCACGCCACCAGGGTCGCTCTGTCGAGGGAACACCAGCTCACCGTGCCCTTCGCCAGAACGGAGACCTTCCTCCGCTCATTCGTGCCCCAATATACTAGACTATGGAACTGCCTGACAAGACACTGACATTCACACATCCACTACACTCCACACTTTTAAAAAAGAAGTGAACACCTGGTTATTGTCTAATGTACACCACTAACTTTATCACAGTACTGTCCATTATCCTGTAACACAACTACAGATAGTTATTCGGAACCTTACCGGTATCTTTTAGTTGTATGATGCCAATTCCATGTACCACCTTATGCAATCATGCTTAGTAAATAAAAATAAAAATTAAAAATAATAAAGAGAGAGAGAGAGAGAGAGAGAGAGAGAGAGAGAGAGAGAGAGAGAGAGAGAGAGAGAGAGAGAGAGAGAGAGAGAGAGAGAGAGAGAGAGAGAGAGAGAGAGAGAGAAAAGAGAGCAGAGAGAAAAGAGAGAGAGATTTACATAGATTTACATAGAAAATCAGACCACACAGACCCCATGGTCCAGACTTGGTGGTCTGTCCTTAAACCTAAGTGATTTTACATTAATCAGAAGACTCCAAAACGTTGCATTTCTACTCTAGTTGATATTAAGTTGAAGGAAGTGACGGTCGAGCTTATTTTTGAAGGAGTCAATCGTGTTACACTGGACCACTGATGATGGGAGCTTATTCCATTCTCGCACTACAACGTTGGTGAAGAAAAATTTAGTGCAGTCTGAATTTACTTGTCTACATCTGAGTTTTACGCCATTGTTCCTCGTGCGCAAAGTGTCATCGATCATAAACAATGTTGATCTGTCTACATTCGTGAAACCATTAAGTATTTTAAAACATTCGATCAGTTTTCCTCGGAGGCGACGTTTCTCAAGAGAGAACATGTTAAGGGTAGAAAGCCTTTCTTCGTAGGATTTGTTGCGCAAGGAAGGATCATTTTCGTTCGACGCTGAACACCTTCTAATTTAGCAATATCCTTTGCATGGTGGGGAGACCAAAACTGTACCGCATATTCCAAGTGGGGTCTGACTAAACTGTTGTAGAGCGGGAGTATTACATCTTTATTCTTAAATAAAATGTTTCTTTTAATGAAGCCCAACATTCTGTTCGCTTTATTTGCTGCATCGATGCATTGCTGTGAGAATTTGAGGTTTGACGCGATTTTGACCCCCAAGTCCTTGACGCATTGAACGCTTTTGAGTTTAACGCCGCGCATTTCGTAATCAAACTTTTTATTCCTCGTTCCAACTTGAAGGACCTGGCACTTGTCTACGTTAAAGGGCATCTCCCATCTATCCGACCAAGCTGAAATTTTGTGCAAATCCTCTTGGAGGCTTTGCCTGTCTTCGTCAGTGAGAACCGAGTTACCAATCTTTGTGTCGTCTGCAAATTTACTAATGCGGTTATTGAGTCCAACATCCACGTCGTTGATGTAAATAATGAAGAGCACTGGGCCAAGAACCGAGCCCTGAGGGACGCCACTAGTGACAGGCGCCCTAATGATGACCTAATGATGACCTCCAAAGAACACGGAGAAAGACCATACTTCTTCCTTTATATATTTCCTATCGCAAAGCCATTGTTGTTGTTGATGTTATAAGTGCTGCTGCTACTGTTGTTGGTGCCACGTCTGCTGTTGTTGTTGTTGCTCTTGCTGTTGTAGGAGTGTTTGAGGATGGAAATGGACCTTTAAATGTTTACAACTTTTTGGCATTGATATTAGGTACAAAAGCAGATAGCATAGGATCCAGCATGGAAGTAGAGCACCAGAAGACTGGAAAAAAGCATCATTGCAATTCTTTAGAAAGGTTGAGGAAGTAAGAATGATTATAAAAGCTAAAGAAGAATAAGCTTACTCTCTGTGACAGGAAAGGTGTATGGAAGGGTTTTAAATAGGAATGATGAAAATAACCAAATAAATGCAGATGAGCTAGGGAATTATAAGAGGGAGGGGATGTGCAGACCAGATTTTTTAATTAAATTTGAAAAGTATGAAGATAAATGTAGGAAGCTATTTGCTGCTTTCATGGACCTGGGGAGGGCTTATGATAGAGCTGAGAGGAAGGGTTTAGGAGTTATCTTCAAAAAACATGATGAGGAAGGGCATATGACCCCAGGCCTTTTTACAAGAAGCAAGTCCATCTAGGCATGTGAATGGATATATGGGTGCGAACTTTGATGTTGGTGTGGATGTGAGATGGGTGTGTGTGAGGTCAGATTGTTCAATATTTTTAAGATGGTTTTATGAGAGATGAGCGGCAGATCTGCTTCCTCAGTTAGGCATTGTGTATAATCCAGGTTCTCTTTTTTTTCCTACCCAGATGCTGTCCATATACAAGAGCCATGTCTGACCTCATATGGAGTATGTATCTCATGTATATGTGAAGAGAGTTCCACACAGATGGCTCTTTTGGGCTATAGACAAATGTTTTTCATCTCAACTCCCCTCCTCTTATCAAGTCTTCTATCTCTTAAATTCTGCCACATTCCCCCCCCCCCCCCCCCCATGCTACTTCACATATCTTGACCATCCATTTAACAACTACATCTCCTCCACACTTCAACATTTCTGCTGTGATTCCATCAATTCCTGCTGCCTTTCCATTTTTAATATTTTTATTGCTTGATTTACTTCTTCATATCTTCTACTTCTTTCTTTATATACTCCTCCTCTACCTCTACTCAAAACTGCTGCTGTTACAGCTGCTGGATGTCCATCCCCAAAATTCATTAAGTTTTTGAAATATTCTCTCCATCTCTCTTTCACAGCTTCCCCGTCTTTCAACATCTTTCCATTCTCATCCTTATAGATGAGATATTTTCTGCATTTCTTTTGTTTTTTTATTTCTCTCCAATATGATTTCCTGTTCCCTTTATATTTTTCACTTAAGTCTTTTTCCAAAGTCTTCATCAACTCTCTTCTTACTTTCTTTTATTGCTTGTTTTAATTTCATTTTGCATTCTCTAATTTCTTTTTCCTTTCCCTTTTTACTTGTTCAGCCACATTTCTTTCTTACAATGGGAATTATTTGTATAAGAAGTGCAAGTGGTTTGTCAGGATGGGATGGAGAAAGTAATGAAAATTTTTGTATTGGTGTATGAACAAGGGATTTGATGAGTCAAGCCCGGTGCTGAGGAACTTTTGACATGTTATAAGAATGAATGAGAATGTGCGTGTTTGAGGCTTGTGTGTGAATGGGTCAAATCTTACACAAACTCTCATTCATTCTTATCACATGTCCAAACTATCTCAAAGAACCACAGTTTTAATTTTCAACCTTTATTTTACAGAGGGAAGGCAAGGAACTTATCTGGAAAGATGATTGCACAAGACAAAAATCAGTGTATCTTCAGCTGCATGGTGACTAGAATGCAGGCAGACAGATGCATGCAAGCCACTTTTGTATACTTGGTGTGTGCTGTAAAGCCAATCAATCAATGGGGGCATACACCAGGGGGCGCATCGACTCACCACCCGAATTGCAGAGACTGAAACTGCTGCCTACCCCATATAGTCACCCGTTTTCTCTGATAAAATTTAAAAACTCATTGAACTACTTGAGGAAAGTTCTACGAAAGCAGATTAACTTTTCTTATCAGTTTACAATGCGAGTCAGTGATTACCTAAACTCACTTAAATTAGATTGTGTCACATTTTCACCAGAACTACATGAGTATACATGGATTCCACTTTTATAACTATGGTTCCTCTAAACCTACCCACCTTAAGATAGCCATCCACTTAGGTTGAAAATCATTGAGATAAAAATAAGCAGAGAGCAGGGAATGGTTCAAGTTCACAGTGTTGTTTTTAGCTCCTTTATTGCAACACTATTACAATGCATGTGATAGGTCATAATGAACATTGAGGCAACAGAAAATGTTATTTTCATAATGTAAATCAATATAGTATACAGGGACAAGGGCACAGCCCTGCCTCACTCCTACACTGATGGGAAAGAGGAGGAATGGTACCAGATTGCCATAAACCAGTAAAGACCACATGCAACCGGCACTTCATGGCCTCACCTCCAGCTTTAAGCAGCTCCGCACTGATGTTACAGATGCCAGGTGCTTTTCCACCCCTCAACTTTGCCACAAGCTCTCTAACCTTATCAAGAGAGGGTGGGTTTTTGTCAATGAGTGGATCAGCATCTGTAACCCAGCAACTGAAAGCTGCCCCCTTGGAGGATCCGCTGCATACAAGTGCTTATAGTACTTAGTCCAACAAGCCCTCTCCCCATCCATATCCAACTCAAGGCAGCCATTTGCTGTTCCAGTGGCACTCACCCAAAAGGGAGGCTCAGAGCAGATCTTCTTCAGGACATGGTAAGCAGGTCGAACGTCATTCGCACTGAGATGGGCCCCGACCTCCTCAGCGAAACTCCTGACATACCTCTCCTTGTCTCTCCTCAGGAGAGTTCTAATCCTATGCAACAGAGCTCTATATTGGTCCCAATTCCCAGCAAGCCTGGCAGCATGACTCGTTGATATTCTCCAGCATCTCCCTCAAGGCAAAACCAGTCCTAGATTTTAGGTACTCTCCAGTGCACTCCTTTGCAGCTTGAAGAGTTTCACATTTGAGGGTGTCCCACAGTTCTACATGGTCCACAAGAGTGTTGAGCACATTGAACTGATTTGAAACTGTCACTGCATACTCATGAGAACATGCCAGGTCTTTCAGCTTCTTGAGATGGAACACAGTGTTGCATATCAAGATTCCTCTTGACCTGACATAATGCTTGAGTGTTACAATAACAAGCCTATAATCAGTTCCAAAGAACTCAGCACTCAGGAAAACCCTGCAGTTCTGATGGATCCTACGAAGAGTACTTACAAGGATATGATCAATCTCCTTAGCTACCCCTCTGGCATTGCTATACCAAGTCCAGCAGTGCAGCTCTGGCTCTGGTGCCAAGAACCTGGCAAAATTCAGGAGAGAGCTGTTGGTCTTCCTGATATCAGAACCATGGAGACCAACACATAACTCATAACCAATCCTATCAGGGCCAGTAGTAGTATAAGTCACCCAAGACAATGAGTGTGTCCCGAGGGGGGCACTAGCCTAATATGGAGTTGACTTTGACACAGACCACCACCACCTTTTCAGTTTCACACATCTCGAAAGGAGCGTACATTTCAACAAGAGACAAAGCACAGTGTGCCCTTCAACCTCAATCTCATTACACACTCATCAACCAGAGTAACCTTAGCCACAAATGGCTGGAGTTGGCTGGAAATACATCCATTCGAGGAGGTGGTGGCTGAGTGGATTGTGTGACAGCGCTGCATCCAGGAGGACGCGGGTTCGCATCCCGCCCACGCCACAAGCTGGAATTTTCCAGTCTCTGCCATGTCCTAAGACTACCCACATGCTGTCCAGAAGACTGCATATCAACCTGGACTCTAGATTCTCTCTAAATGACAGTCAATGATGAGCTCCAGGGGGCAGCATGAGCCAAGCAAGATGGCACCACTATTAACAGTTGCATGCACCACAACAGGCTGGGACCAACCATCAGGCCCTACCAAGAGAGCTTACCTGCACCATAGGTGGAAATACAATAAAAAAAATTTAAATCCACCCCCTCAAGACAGGCACCAATGCTCATGCCAGACCAGTAGTAGGTGTACCCCCAACTACTGACCTCGCCAGGTTTCCTCATCTCGGAAAGTCCCACTAGTATATCTACTCTAAGCCTTCTGAGATATTCGATTAATAAAGTAGTCAAGAGTAGTCAGTGATCCCCCAAGAGGATCAGGACATTCCAGAAGCCCAAATGGAGATTTCTGAAGATTAATCCCAGGCATGGTTCCGTGGGCGGGCACCGCTTCTGCACTTCCCCAGCCATCCCCAAATCAAAATTAGGGGGTAGGGAGCCCATCCTCCTTCAGGATGCAGGGGTCCTGTTGCCTTTGCCCTGCACCCATCACTGACAGCAGGCTTTCTTGGTGGGGCCTGATGGTTGTCCCCAGCCTGTTATGGCGCAGGCATGTGTGTATAGTGGCGCCATCTTGCTTGGCTCATGCTGCCCCCCGGAACTCATCTTTGATCCTTCTCTTTTCAAGACAAGGGTCTACACTCCAGATTGATAGGTGGTCTTCAGGACAGCATGTGGGTAGTCTTAGGCCATTCGGCGGTGATTGAGAAATCCCACCTTGTGGCGGCAGGCGGGATACAAACCCACATCCTCCTGGACACGGAGCCAGCACACTAACCACTCGGTCATCACCTCCCACCTACTACTGATCTGACATGAGGGGCAATGGCACCCGTCTTAATAGGGTATCTATAGACATCTCCAGCCAATTATAGCCATTTGTAGTTGTTTACTCCGGATGATGAGTGCATAATGGGAGTAAGGTTGAACCATGCCTTGGGCTTCAGGTCTGTTGTTGCAGTGTATGCTCCTACTGACATATGTGGAACTAAAGAGAAAGGTGATTTATGCCAAACTTGACTTCATATCAGACCTGTGCCCCCTCAGGACACACTCATTGTCATGGGCAATTTCAGTGCCACTATTAGCAATGACAGACTTGTCCATAAGTTACATACTGGTCCCCAATGTTCTGGCACCAGGAACACTAACAGCTCTCTCCTCGTGAATTTTTAAGTTCAAGGAGGCTGAGAATCACGGGTTCTTGGTACCACAGACCAGAGCTGGACTGCTAGATTTGGTAAAGTAATGCTGGAAGAGTAGCTGAGGAGAGTGACCACAACCTTGTAAGCAATCAATGGAGGATCCTTCAGGACTTCAGGCCTTTCTGGAGTATAGAGTTAATTACAACTGATCATAGGTTTCTTGCTACAACACTCAAGCTTCATGTCAGGTCAAGAAAAATAATGAGATGCAACAATACAGTATTTCATCTCAATACAATGAGTATGCTTTGATTCTCAAATCAGTTCAATGGGCTCAGCACCCTTGAGGACCTTGTAGAAATGTGGGATACCTTCATACGTGACACTCTCCAAACTGCAAAGGAGTTATAACTGGAGAGCAGCCAAGATCGAGGAGTGGTTTTGCCTCAGCAGAGACGCTGAAGAATATTGAGGAGAGTCGTGTTGCCAGGCTTACTGTGAATTGGCTCTGTCACACTAGACTATAGTTCTCCTGAGGAGGGAAAAGGAGATTTATGTCACTCTCACCAAGAATATCAAGAGCCATTTCCATGCAAATGATCTCAGACCTGCTTACCGAGCACTGAAGAAGCCTCCCTCCCAGGTGAGCACTATCCAAATGGTAGATGGTTGCCTCATGTCAGACACGGATGGACAGAGGGCTGATTGAGCTGAATAGGTTGAGAAGCTGTACACAGGGGACTCTCCAAGTGGGCAGCTCCCAACTACTGGGTTGCAATTGGCAGATGCTAATCCACTCACTGATAAGCCCACCCCTCTTATGATGAGGTCAGAGACCCTTTGGCAACATTGAATGGTAAAGAGGCAGTTGGTATTTACCATCATTGTAAAGCTGCTAAAACCTGGAGTTGAGGCCATGATTCTCGTGTTGCATGCGGTCTTGACTAACTAACAAGGAGCATACACCGTGGGGGTGAAATTCACTCACTGACTCCACTCCTGATGGTTCCCCCAAGCAAGCTCCCACGCAGCTGCCCTATCCATCCAAAGTCCCTCCTGGCAGGATCAATTGACTTGCTCCAGTCATGAGATGTGGATGTCCACTTGGTCCCCTCCACTCAGGGTTGTCTCGTACAAACACAATCCTATGAGCAGGATTGATGTTTGGGACGCATACACCATGTCCATACAGCCAGAGTTAGCGTTCACAGACTAAGCTGGTAACAGGCCTCATCAGTTTCACCATGTAGTCGCTGATTCGACATGAAGTCATTCCAGTGATACCCCATGATCCTACAGAGGAACTTGGTATCAAAGACATCAATATGACTCTCTTAAGTCACTATTCAGTGCCCATGTCTCACAGTCATTCAGTAAAACAAGCACAAGCAACTTAACTGATTCAAATCTTTGTCTGCTTCCATATATATCGACAATGCCATATACTCATGCTGAGCAAGTCCATATCACAATGGGCCAGGTCAATCTGTCCAGTGACTTTCTGCTTAGACACTACACTACCAAGGTAGGTGAAACTTTTAGTGCTCTCGACATCCTCACCAAATGCATGAACAGACTGAACTCTCACTTATCAAGCCTCCAAATGACTGGACCTTGGCCCAAGAGTCCTTCAGTCCCAGAGGCTTCACCTATGGCAACACTTAGAGCTAACACCAGGACCTCCAGGAATTTTGCAAGTATAGTATCATCAGCAAAAACAAGATCAGAGACTTTGATGTCACCAACATGCTCCGCAACAACTATGATCAAGAACTTTGCCTAAGCCCAGTCAATGCATGTGTTGAAAAGTGATGGGGCAAGGATGCACCACCTGCCTCACTTCTGAATTAGCAGGAAAGAAGTTGGAAATGCCTCCCCCACACTTCATACCACTCTCAGTCCCAAAGTAAAGGCTAGTCATTAGGTCAATAATCCTTGCAGGAATCCCACATATCTGCATAATGTTCCAGAGTGCCTCACGATGCGCCGAGTCAAAGCCCTTCTTGAGATCGACATAGCCTGGGTGTAGCTCTTGTCAAAACTCACTTCAGAGTTCCACAAGGACACACATGAACCCAGATTGCCCAGGTATCTGAAACCTTAGCGGATTTACAGAATTCGCATCAGCAGCAGATGAGTGAGTACTTTCCACAGCACACTGAGCCGTGTGGTGGCTGAGTCGACAGAGTGACGGTGCTGCGTTCAGGAGGATTGGAGTTCAATCCCCACCCGGTGCCATCAAGCTGGGATTTTTCAGCCGCCGCCGAGTGGCTTAAAACTACCCGCATTCTGTCCAGAAGACCACCTATCAACCCGGACTTTAGATTCTAGGATTAAGGATGAGCTCCGGGAGGGCAGACTGGGGAAGACAAACCGACCCATAGCCCCTACTGATTAAATTAAACCAGTTATCTGTTGAAGAGAAACAAAGATGTTAGTCGACTCTGAAGTTTACAACTGAAGAAAGAAATATTTATAGTTTTGATACCTCACATTCAATTTTACTTATGGCTTATTTATCAACATTGTAAGAACATTGCACTATTCTTAGTAAGCTATTAACTCTACTTAACAAATGTCTGAAAAACTTGAAATATACTTAAGGGACACTCAACTTTTTAAAACAATCAGATGATTTAGTGTTTCTCCAGAAGCTCTTTGAAACATTATTGACAAATTTATCTAATATGGATTATAAAACCTTTAAGGAAGCATTTCCAGCTGTATAAAAACCATGCCTTGATCATAATGTTTGATTCTATAGGCTACTGACAGTTGGCATTATGGAAATATTTTCCATATTTAAAATGTAATTTTACATATATGAAAATTTTGATGTAGAAAATAAACTGTGAACTACTGTGTAAAGCAAAGCATTGATTGATGAAATTTACAATGTTAGATGACACCAAAGTATTTATCTAAATGTATAATACACAATAAACTGCTGACAACCATTGAATAAATATTTTACATATTTTGAGTTTTACTGTAAAAATTACCTCACAAGCAATAAAATTTTGTAGAAAACATATTTGAACAACTATATCCTGACCACTTTGCAGTGATATGAAAAATATAGGCAATGATAAGTGAAGGATTGCATGAAAGTAGGACCAGAGTAGGGAAGTTAGGTCCAGGACTTAAAGTGGTAGGTACAGAGCAGTCTTTGATGATGGGCCTTTGTTCAGACGAAAATCATCTTTTTAGAAGAAAGAGGATGATGAAGAATATTCTGGATTTTAACAAGGTGTATAAGAGGAGAAAGTTGGACATATATATTATGTTGGCAATGATGGCAAGAGTGAGGGTATGATATTTTAGATTGCAATATAGCAGACAAGTTTAAAAAGCTGAATGGTCAGTGAGCAGGTGCGCTGTCCAGGAGGATGCAGATTCGTATCCCGCCTGCTGCTACAAACAAGCTGGCAATTTTTCAGTCATAGCTGAGTGGCCTAAGACTACCCACTTGTTGTCCTTAACCCTTTCAGTGCTATGAGCGTCTGTGGACGCTTCCCAGGTTCTCTGTTTTGAGCGTCCGGGGACGTTTTTATTTTTGGGCAGCTAGTTGGCACCCTGTTGGTCACGATGGAGCGCAGTCAGGCTCGACCCCCAATTATCAGATTAGCACCCACTACCTACCTACCCATCCACAACCCGGGAGAGGGACCTAAGGGGACACGGGGGGGGCTAAGGGGAGACACACACACCACGACCACCACCACCAGAGAGAGAGAGAGAGAGAGAGAGACTGAGACAGAGGCAGAGAGAGAGAGACAGAGCCTGAGAGAGACAGAGACAGACAGAGGCAGAGAGAGACAGACAGACAGAGACAGAGAGAGGCAGAGGGAGACAGAGACTGAGAGACAGACAGAGACAGAGACAGAGAGAGGCAGAGAGAGACAGAGACTGAGAGACAGACAGACAGAGAGAGACAGAGACAAAGAGAGGCAGAGAGAGACAGAGACTGAGACAGACAGAGACAGAGAGAGGCAGAGAGAGAGAGACTGAGAGACAGACACAGAGACTGAGAGAGACAGAGACTGAGAGAGAGAGAGACAGAGACAAAGAGAGAGAGAGAGAGAGAGAGAGAGAGAGAGAGAGAGAGAGAGAGAGAGAGAGAGAGAGAGAGTGATCCTTTCCATAATGATCTCCCCTCCTCCTCTTCCTCCTCCTCCTGCTGCTTCCCCATCTATCCCCATCCTCCTCTCCTCCCTCCCTCCTCAAAATATCCTGCGTATATGAAGAAGAATGAAAGGAAGAAAGAAAAAATAAAGAAAGTGAAAAAGACAAAGCAAGAAAGAAATAAGGAAATAAAGAAAGAAGAAGAATGAAAGAGAAAGAAAGGGGAGAGAAAAAGAGAAATCAAGAATGAAATAAAGAAATAAAGAGAGAAAAAACAAACAAAGAGAGAAGGAAGGAGAAAGAGAAAAAGAATGAGAGAAGAAGAATGGGAGAAAGAAAGAAAGCAAGCAAAATAGAGAAAAAAAGATAAAGAAAGAAAAAATGAGAGAAATAAATAAATAAAGGAGAAATAGAGAAGAAAAAAGGGAAAGAAAGAAAGAAAGGAAGAAAGAGTAAAAATGAAAGAGAGAAAAAGGTTGACAAATAAAAGAAGAAGAATGAAAGGGTGAAAGAAAAAAAGAAGAATGAAAGAAAGAGAAAAAGGACAAAGAGAAAGAAAGAGAAACAAAGAAAGTAAAGAGAAAGAAAAAAGAAAGAGAAAGAAAAGAGAAGGAGAAAGAATGAAACAAGAATGAAGGAGAAAAGAGAGAGGAAGAATGAAAGAGAAAGAAAGGAGAAAGAGAAAGCAAGTAAGAAAGGAAAGAAGAAAGAAAGCGAGGAAGAGAGTAAGAAAGGAAGGAATAGAGAAAGAGGAAGATAATTATCTCTGCTAATCTTCCCCCAATGGGAAAACACCTGCGTTTTCCCCCTCTTCATTCATTACTTCCTCCCTCCCTCCCAAATCACACTGCTACTTCTGAGATGCTAACATGTGAATTTTGTCTTCACTTCTCCCCGGCTCCCGCAGTACGGGGTTCTATCCATGCCCGGCCATACCACTTAAAGGGTTAAGACCATCTATACACCTAGACTCTGGATTCTCTCTAAAAAAGAGGATCAAAGATGAGCTCCAAGGGGCAGCATGAGACAAGCAAGATGGTGCCTTTTTAAACAGTAGCCTATGCCATAACAGGCTTTGGCCAACCACCAGACCCAGCCAATAAAGCCTATTGGCACCATAGGTCATACGTATACATCAGATACGTAGACATGGAATGTATACATAGAAGACACAAAGAAGCATATATACTAGTGGAATTGAGCTATATAATTTTTGTGGAGTCCCTGTAATATGGTTTCCAAATTATTTGATGTACATGTATGAGCCCTAATTAAGGAAAATTCTGTGCTCTCTCTCACACACACACACACACATGATATGGACATGAAAGTGAGAAAATGGTTCATAGGGTCAAGAGGAAGGAGGGAATGAAACTTACAGAAAAGGAGGAAGGGTGGAGTGACATATACGAATACAGTACTGTCTCCAGGATTGCGAGTTTCAAGTTTGCGATTCACAGAGTTTGCGATAAGGACCTCAAAAATTAGATTTTTATTGAAAACTGAAATTGCAATATGACCCGAAAGGAAACAGAAAAGGCTGCTAAAATCAGGTTTTTTCACACCTTGTTGTGGTCCTTGATTCCCATTCTCGCTCTTACCCACCCCCTGGGCCTTTCCATTGGCAGCAGGAAGCATGGTGAGTGGGATCCGGGTAGCCAGGCACATGTGTGCGAGCAGCCCTGATCGCGCGCCGGGCCCGAGCAGCTGACGGGCGGCTGATGATGGTGATAGTGATGTTGAGCGTCGGCGGGGCAGCCCCTGCATCGGTGCCACCCAAACGGCACCTTCATCGGGTCCATGCGTGTGTAGCTGTGCCCATCGTGTGCCCAGGCTACTCAATCTGCCAATTCCTACCTTCCACATGTTGCGCGGGACCTCTTTCTTTTCTTCCATCTCTTCCTTTTCAAAAAGAAGAGATTGAAGAAAAGAAAGGGGTCCTGCGCAACATGTGGAAAACAAGAACTGGCAAAATGAGAAGCCCAAACCCACAACAAATACAGCCACACACAAACATGGGCCCCGACAAAAACAGTGTTCAGGCGGCGATGATGCAAAGGTCACGCCGCCGACACTCATCATCATCATCACCATCATCAGCCGCCCGCCAGCTGCTCGGGCCCAGCGTGCGGCTAGGGCTGTCCGCACACATGCACTTGGCTACACGGATGGGTGGCCAAGTGCAAGATGTCGACGGTTTTCAATTTTCCCTATACAAATAATGGTTCAAAGTTTGCGATTTCAATGTTTGCGACCCGCAACGTCGACCTATTTATCGCAAACTTGGAGATTAATGGAATAGTTTCATCATGGATGGAGTTTAACGACTATTTGAGAGACAAGGAACCTGATATTGTGGGGCTGATGGAAACTAAGTTGTGAGACCCAACTGAGGTGGTGGAGATGGGAGAAGGTGCATACAACATATAGAGGAGAGAAAGAAAGATAAAACAGGGAGGTGTGATGTTGACAGTCAAAAAAGGCATTAGGGTGGAAGAGGTGACTGAGGGTGAAGGCTTGGCAGAGGTGTTGAAAGTGAAAACTGTGGGAGCTGAAGGAAGAAGGATGCATTATGTAGTAGGGCACATGCCCCTAAGAACAAGCGAATGGGAGTTGCGAGAATATTAACAAATGATACAAGACACGGGGAGTTGCCTGCATGCAATGTTGAGGGAGTGTGAGAGAATCATTATAAAGGGTGATTTCAACTGCAAGGAGGTGGAATGGGAGGATTGGCAGACACAGGGAGCAGACGAGTCATGGGGAGGAAGACTCCTGCAACTGGCAATGGAACATGTGCTGACTCAGTGGATCAAGGAACATACCAGATTCGGGAAAGAAGGCGGGGCATCAAGACTAGACCTGGTATTTAGTAAGGAGCCGGAAATAATAGAAAATCTTAAAGTAGATTGTCCAATAGCGAAGAGTGACCATGCGGTTGTGGAATTTAAAGTATCAGAAAAGAGAACGACTGACCGAAAAGAGGTTCACAAAATTGGGAGAAGCAACTACTGTAAGGAAGACTTTGTTAGCATGAAAACCTTTTTTGAAAATGCAAATTGGAGTGGGCTGTACAAAGCCACGAGTACACAGGACAAATGGGAGGAGTTTTTAAAGCTATACAAGGAAGCCAAAAAATAGATATATCCCCAAGGAAACCAAAAAGGATGTTGGTAAAAATGAGTGCTTTAAAAAGAGATGCAAGACAGCTAGAAAGAGAAAATGGAAGCTTGGAAGGGATGGAGAAGATGAAGAAGAATCAACTCGTGGAACGATTTCAAACAAGCAAGGAATGAATATACAAAGATTAGAAGAGAAGAAAAAAGGAAGTATGAAAAAGATATAATCGACAAGTGCAAAGACCAACCCAAACTATTCTATAGACATGTGGATGGCAAATAATAAAGAAATAAATAATAAAGAAAAATCGATAAACTGAAAATGGATGAAACCACATATGAGGACCCAGTGGAGATGGCAGAGGTGATGAATAACAGCTTCCATAGAGTTTTCACAAGAGAAGAAGAATTTGTACAACCCCCGGGCCAGGAAAGAGGAAGAGTTATGCAAGAGATACAGTTAACAGTGCAGGAGGTCAAGGAAAGTTTGAACAAGCTGGATATGAGAAAGGCGACGGGGCTGGATGGAGTATCAGGGTGGATCTTGAAAAAATGTAGTGAACAACTTGCAGAGAAACTGCACTCCATAAAGAGTGCCTCCCTGAGTGAAGGAAAGGTACCGTAAGATTGGAAGAGAGCAAACATAGTACCAATATTTAAGGGAGGAAAGAAAGAGGACCCATTAAATTACAGACCGGTATCACTCACTGGTGTGGTTCCGAAGATATGTGAGAGACTAGTTAAAAACAGGTGGTCGGATTTCTTAGAAAGTGAGAAAATTATCTCGGATTGCCAGTTTAGATTCAGGAGAGGGAGATGTTGCATCACCAACTTGTTGAGTTACTACTCAAGAGTGATAGATTTAATACAGGAGAGAGAAGGCTGGGCGGATGGAGTGTACCTGGATTTGAAAAAGGCATTTGACAAAGTACCACACAGAAGACTAATTTGGAAAATTAAAAACAGGGGTGGAGTGGGTGATGGACTGATTAAGTGGTTGAAGGACTTCCTAACTAACAGGGAAATGAGGACAGTAATCAGAGACAAGGTTTCCAACTGGTGCCCTGTGATGAGTGGGGTCCCACAAGGTTCGGTGTTGCCACCAATAATGTTTGCTGTTTATATAAATGATATGGTAAATGGAGTGTCCAGCTACATGAGTTTGTTTGCAGATGATGCAAAACTATTGAGACAAGTGAGAAATGTGAAGGACTGTGAGGCATTGCAAAGGGACCTGGATAGAATATGGGAGTGGAGTGGTACATGGCAGATGGAGTTCAACCTTGGGATGATTATTGATTATTGGGGCGTTCATTGCTTGGCGCCGCAACTGCGTGGTCATATGGCGCCGAACTTACTGATAAATTATATACAACCAGTAAAAGAAAAAAAAATATGATAAAAAAAAAACTAATAAAACTATAAAAACTTTCAATTAAAAACATGATAAGAACAACACAATAAAACTATATAAAACAAGTTAAAATTAAAGACATGGTAAAAACAACAATATAAGGTCAATCAAACCTACAGGAGGTTGAGGACGCCAGCCTCCTGTAGGAACCCATCAACGTCATGTCCCGGGTGGCCTGGTAACACCTGCAAGAGCAAAGGGGATGGTTATGGTTCTGTAGAAACTGTTAGCTCAAAGTGAAAAAATGCACAGACCTTTAACAACTAAGGAGAGAGAATAAGGAAATGGCTGAATTAAGAAAAGCAGAGGGAGTGTAATAGAGAAATAAGAGGGACTGAAAAATTATTTCAATAAAAAGTTACTAGAAAAGATGATACGAGTAACCATAGAAAGAGGATGGGAGAGGGAAGGAGTATTTACATAGGTTTACATTGAAATTCAGACCACACAGACCCTAGGGTCCAGACTAGATGGTCTGTCCTTAAACCTAAGTGAACTTTTATTAATCAGATGGCACCAGAACTTTGCATTTCTACTTTAGCATATATTAAGTTGAAGGAAGTGTCGGTCGAGCTTGTTTTTAAAGGAGTCATTCGTGTTGCACTGGACCACTGAAGGTGGGAGCTTATCCTATTCTTGCCCTACAACATTGGTGAAAAAGTTTGGCACAGTCGGCATTTAATTACTTACACTTAAGTTTTGTGCCATTATTTCTCGCTCGCAAAGTGTCATCGATTTTAAACAATTTTGATTTGTCCACATTCGTGAAGCCATTAAGTATTCTAAAACATTCGATCAGTTTTCCTCAGAGGCAACATTTCTCAAGAGAGAGCATGTTAAGAGTTGAACGCCTTTTGTCGTAAGGTTTGTTGCGCAAGGAAGAGATAATTTTTGCTGCCCAACGTTGAACAGCTTCTAATTTAGCAATGTCCTTTGCATGGTGGGGAGACCAAAAGTGAACTGCATATTCCAAGTGGGGTCTGACTAAACTATTGTAAAACAGGAGTATTACATCTTTATTATTAAATAAAAAGTTTCTCTTAAAGAAGAGGGGATTGTAGAGAGAGCACTAAGGAGAATGGAAGAGAGCATTTTAGAAAGAAATATGATTAAGAGAAATAATATCAATGCTCAACCTCAAGGAATAGGCTCACCTAACATCACCAAATGTGGGGAACAAACTTGGCGGAGGGACTGTTTTTGTGCCTCAAGCGGCGGTAGTGGGCTAAAGAGTAGCCTATCCAGATTTTGTTTTTATTTATAAATGATCCACGAGACATCCTAGAGTTAAATCAATGTATGTGCTTATCTTTGTATTCTTTCATACACGCACTGGTAATATTTCTATGGTGTCTGATTCACTTAATTGACAAATTCTATTGTGATAAAGTCACAAATTCGTGTCACTAGTAAAATTGAAAGTAGTACTGTAATGTAAGTTTTGCCTCCATGAAATATACACAAATAGATAAATATGAAAGCTCCCGAAGTCACAATAAGTGACATCATCTGCTTTGCACAGTAAAAATATGCTGATGTAAGGAAACTAATACTCGCAAAATGGCGTGCGTTGCTGCCTCGGGCCACAGTTGTCGTATAAAATATGAACGTATTTTCATATTATTGTTATGTTGTTTATTCAATGTTTTGTTCAAGAAAAAGAATACTCATAACTTTAGTTAGTTTTTGGTTATAATGATTCTTTACGAAATACAATCATAACATTACCACCTATAAGTTAGGAAACGTATTGAATCCTGAATCGGTTGTGGTGATGTTAGGTGCGCCTATTACACAAAAGAGAGGATCATGAGAAAAAGGTAGAGGGATAGGACATCCTGTGATATCACTGAAAGAAGCCTTGTAGTAAAAATATAATAATGGTGTAAGTGACAAGACTCAGAAGGAAAACAAAAACAAAAAGTAAAAAGAGGCCAGTGTAGATAAAGAAGGTGGATGAGAAGGAGAAGTGGGTGGTGGTGGCAAGGACAAAATAAAGCTGAAAAATTAAGCAAACAAAGAGGAAATAAAAACTGGAATTCAACTGGAAGTGACGAAGGAGATAAAGGAAGACAGGGTGCTTCAAGAAAAGCTAAGTGAAGAGAGAAATAAAGGCAACCGTTTTATAATCAAGAGGGGAAATTAGAGTATCTGGAGAGAGAGGAGGAAGAGGAAAGGAGGCAGAGGCAAGGGAATTAACAAGATGAGAGTAGACTGGATGGATAATGTAAAACAACAACACAAGGTGCAATGGTCTCTATAAGTGGGAGGGCAAAAAAAAAAATTGAAGTAGACTTTGCCCTGGCCAACAGGAAACTGTATGACTGATATGCAGAAATGGAGATAGACAAGAGAAAGGAGATAATAGATATATCGAACCATAGTTTCATGCGAGTGAGACTTAAGACAGATTAAGAGAAAAGAACCAGCAAAGGGAAAAAACAATGTATTACAAGATAAGATCTCATAAGAGGTTTACATTAAGGAGGTGGATAAAGAATGTGAAAGGGAGAATGAAATGGACATGGGAAATATGGAAGAGGTTGTGAATTTGGTTGTAGAAAAAAAAATTAAAGTTTCTCCAGACAGGTAAAGGAAAGGAGATGTCAGAACCCCCAAGAATTAATAGAAATAAAAGGAGACATTAAGATAAGGATGGAACTAAACAACGAGTGGAGGAATGCTCAGGATGGACAGGAAAAGGAGGGGGCCATGAGATACATAAAACAAAGTTGTACTGAGGATGCTCAAGGAGGAAACATAAAAACGAGGAGAAAAAGACAAGGGAGACAAGAGAGGGAAGGCCATGTAGGAAAAATTTTGGGGAATATGTTGATGAATTAAAATGAAAGAAAGCAAAGAGAGACAGGAGCTGGAGGTTTACACAGGAAGAAAATTAGATACAGAGGAAGCTGAGGAAGAGGTAATGGAGTGTTAGAAGAAAATGTATCTGAGAGGGGAGATCAGATGGAAGACATGAGGAATGCAAAAAAAAAAAAAAAAAAAAAAAAAAAGTAGAGATCAGGATAATGAGAAGAGCAGAATTTAAAGTGTTGGGCCACTAGGAATAAGTATACTATATGAATTAATAGAACACATAAGTATGGCATGTTAAGTAGAATATGGGTGCAGAAGCATGAAGAAAAAAGATAAGAGGGGGAATTTATATGGAGCATAAAGGAACTAAAGAATGGAAAGACTGCATTTAAAGGCTAAACTTTTAAAAGCACTGAGTAGTAAAAAATATAAAAGGAAAACAAGGGTGCTTTAATAAGGCTAATAAGGAAAGAACAAACCCCAACAAGTAAGAGTCACAAACAGTTATGATCCCATAAGATATGAATGAAGGTGAAGGACTTATGACCTATTTCACTAACCAACATTTCCTATAATATTTTGATGAGGATAATAAAAAAGAATTGATGACTGCCTAAAAGCAAATAAAGAGAAAGAGGAGCAAGCTGGATTTACCAACAGTAGGAGGACTGTGTACAAGTCATTAATTTTGCAGCAGTGTACATATCAGATCATACCAGCAGAAGAAGCAGTTATATGAAGCAGCAGTAGATTTAAGGATTATTATATTGAGATAAAATTCACTGAGGCCCTGAAAGCCCTGCAAGTTGACCCACCAGTAATGGAGTACAACAAGGAAAACAATTACAAATGAAACAATAAAAGATTAAACAAAGTAGGCAAAGGATTAACACCCATGATTGCTATGAAAAATGGAATTTGGCAAGGAAGCACTGGCTCAACCATACTTTTCAAAATTGTCAAGTATGTATTTAATAATAATGAGTTAGAAAATAAGCAACTGGGTTATAAAGGAGAAAACTAAAATTGAACACCATAATTTTTGCAGATAATGATTATCACAAACATTAGAAGCAAAGGGAAACACAAAAATCTTAATGAAAGTCAGTGAAAAATATGGCTGAAGAATAAATATGGAAGTGTCAGGATTCTCACTTTAAATGATGACACTCAGGATATAGAAGGCATTAAAGTGGTGGACAAAATAAAATACCTAGTAGGAGAATCCATAAACAATAAAAAACTATGCTTCCAATAACACAAGAAAAATATGATAAAGAAAGACCAAAGTCTGGCAAATCTAACTCACGCCATCATAGCCAGAAATTGTAACAAAAACACTGGTGGAGAAAACCTACTGGAAAAGTGTGGCATCGTCTTTGCTCATGCCCAGAGCAAGTGTTATTAATTTCAACAAGGAGATAGATTCCAAAAAAAAGTCAAATGCCATCTTCCTAACAATGAGGGCCCAAAAATTATACAAGTCTGGAAAGCTTAAGAGGAGAAAAAGGAGCAACCTTATTATTAGTAGAAGCAAGAGTCATGAGAGCAAGATCAGTATGTACACACACTCAAAAAAGTATTGTTACAGTTGAGTTCAACGAGTTTCACACTCAGCAACCTGGTAATTTCAGAAGGGTTGGTAAAAGTGCGATCACCCCCACCACCTCAGCTCTGCTAGGGGGAGTAGGACAGGACCCCCATAAGGGAGGGATAGAGAGGAAGGGAGACATTGAGATACCAGCTATCACCATAATGTTAACGGAGAGATTTGAGTGCCACTTGTTTAAACTTTATATTCACAAATTATATAACAATAATGTTCATATGATATACGTAACAGCGGTGGGTAGAAGCATTCCCCCATGTCAGAGACAAAAACATCAACCATAAATGCATGTCAGATATAGTTCACTTCATAATGTGCCATCCTGGAACTAATGTTTCTACTGCATGTGTCTTTTCTCTCATGAACATGCTGTGGGCATCTGAAAAAAACACAACAAATTGCAACGCTAAAAGCATTGCTGATAAGAAAGAGGAAGTCTAACAATAATGCAAGGTGTTTATCATATTGTCTCCAAAATTTCAACTATTCACTTGTGTGTGACGAGTTAAAGCATAATTTCACCCAAACACGACAATATTAAAGTGCTACATACAACATCAATCAAGTCACTTTGACTAAGACTCCACCTGTGTGTTTCATGAAGCGTTACTGTGCCAGCTCAAATTCTACTTCTTCATTTACGAGTCCTGCTCACTTGATTCAGGCAAGTGAAGCCACACCCAACACATGCAGTGATACCAACATGAGTAGCCTGTTATCAATGGCTTCGTCCTTGGTGTCAGTTTGTATCGTGCTGAATGTGTAGCGATACTTATTTGAGTGTGTGTACATACAAAGCATGATGGAAAAAAAAAGTATATTACACATAATACTAGAAGACAGCAAGAAAGCAGGGTTGAATTTTTTTTTTAATAAAAAAGATCAGATCTTTTTACTCATATCAGATTCTTTTTATTAAATCTTTTTTTTTAAATAATTAAAATAATTGAATGAATGTAAACCTCTACATTCTCTACATTAGATTAAGATACATGGTGGAGTATTCTTGTATCATATTCCATCATCATAGCTAACCTGATTGGCTGATTGAGCCAGTCCTAAGACTGACCAGCAGCAAGGCCAGCCAGCCACTGGCCAGCACCACACCACAACTCTGTCTAGTCTCTCAAGGGGAGGCGCCACCAAAAGTGGGTATTTTTCACTATTTCAGTCAGATTTTAAAAGTTACTCCAAAAAACAGATGAACATGTCACATGTTCCCTGTGAAAGTTTGGCAGTTGTACAATAATTCTTACCTTTTCATATAATTTGATTTGTATTATTAATTTTGTGGTCCCCTCCCTGCAGAAACCTCTGTTTTCTGTAGAATACTCATATATGTTACATTTTTCCTTCTTTTGTCCGATTTTTCCACTTTTTTTTACGAAAAGCGTCTCATCATTCATCTGGCAAAATTCTAGTGGCAGCCAGCAAGCCTTGGAGAGTGTGGTTGAGTGAATCAGTCAATCAGTTACTTGGTGCGTAACGAGCACTCCTCAGAGGTACATTTGTACTTGTATTTTGGCAGGTTTGGACGCCTAGGAAAAGAAAAGAAAGTGACGAAGAAGAAGTAACAGGAGGTATCCATTAGTCTTCATGGAATCTATTAGAAAAATGATTCAAGCTATACATGCGGCAGAAGATTAGAAAAAAATGTGAGAATGGTGTAAGCTTAGATGCAAGTATTTAGCTTGTAATAACTGAATAGTAGAGTGTTTCTCACCACTTCACCTGAAATATGTTAGCATAAACACTTGGGATCAATGTCTTGTAGACTATAGGCACAGTGCATCATGATTTATCACGTGAGAGATTTTAAAGTGTGCGAGTCCTCATAGCTTCAACAGGAGTTGACTCAGTTTTAGTTAAAGTAGCTAGCGATCACTGGCAATTTTGGGGGGACAGAACCCTCTAATAGGCATACCTAACAATTACCAAATGGGGTGGTACAAACGTGGCGGAGGGACTTTTTTGGCAGCCATAGCCGGTAACGGGCTAAAGAGTAGCCTATCCAGATATTTTGTTTTTATTTATTAATGATCCACGAAACATCCTAGAGTTAAATCAAAGTACAGGTAACTCTCGATTTACACGAGTTTGGTTTACGCGTTTTTTAAAATAACGCAGGGTCCAAAATCCATATAAATGTTTAATTTACACATTTTTTCACTTATACACGATATTTTATGGAATGGCCACCAGATGTCTCACACAACTAGACTCACACGGCACCGCGGCCACACAGCTGAGCTCAGTTCTTCCCGCGCGCCATTTGAACAACAATACAGTACCCACGCTGCCACACTACTCAACAATAGGGGTGGGCAGCCAGGGCAGGTACTGGTATTAACTGTACCAGCTATACGGTACGGTACCAGTACCAGACTGCTCGGTACCGGTACCAATACTAGCCAGTCGCTCATGGTTTCCCTCATTTTTTCCTCACATGAATGAAGTGAATATTTATTTTTCGATAGAAACCTACCTCTTGTTTGCTTTACATTGTTTTTGATTTACGCGACATCTTCAAGGACACAATTAATACTCACGTAAATCGAGTTACCTGTATGTGCTTATCTTTGTATTCATTCATACACACACAGGTATTATTTCTGTGGTGTCTGATTCATTTGTTTGAGTGAAATTCTATTGTGAAAAAGTCACATATTCGTGTCACTAGTAAAAATGAAACTAGTAATGACAGTTTTGCCACCATGATATATACACAAATAGATAAATATGAAAGCTCACGAAGTCACAGTAAGACCTGCTTTGCGCAGTAAAAATATACTATTTATGATATCTGATACCCCCAAAATGGCACATAGGCTGGCTCGGGCCCACTGATCTTTATTATAACTGGATTGGTTGACTCCGTGCGAATCTTGAAGCTCGCAGCCGCCATCTTAAGATTCCCTCGGGCATATATGCAAAAAATTCGGCATCAACGCTCGCTGAGTGGCAGTAGCACATAGTAAAACACTTCATTACGAAGTTATTAATTATTAATTTATTGAAATTTTCAATGTCCTAACTACTAGCTTTTTATTCGCTTATGGGAAAAAAAAACATACATTACCTGTCTCCATATTTCGCACAAAACAAAAACAAAATTATTATTTGACTGTTACATCCTCTGTATAGCATGTATGATATGTTTGCTTGCAAACTACTTTTTCAGTGGATTGGGAAATAACAAATGTTAGTCATCATCAAAATACCTATATATATAACGAAAAATAAATTTAATTGATATATTTCTTTCGGTTACCCATTAAAACAATTATCCATATTCTAAATCTGATTTGAAATAGAAAACGAATCAGTTTGAGGAGTAACTAAAATGCACGTTTAACTAACTAAATATTACACGTAGTGACATGAAATAATCACAATGTTGGCCACATTGAAGTTTTTGTGTATATGACAAATATAACGCAGTCAACTTAAATATTACAGTTTACAAAACAGCAAAAATCATCCCACTACACGTACTAATATTTAGTTAGTTGAACGTGCACTTTAGTTATTCCTCAAACTGATTCGTTTTTTGTTTCAAATCTTAGATTTAGAATATGGATAATTGTTTTAATGGGTAACCGAAAGAAATATATCAAATCTAATTTTCGTTACGGTAGGTATTTTGATGACTGACATTTGCTATTTCTCAATCCACTGAAAAAGTACTTTGTAAGCAAGCACATTATCATACATGCTATACAGAGGATGTAACAGTCAAATAACACAATAATTTTTTGTTTTGTGCAAAATATGGAGACATGTAACGAATCGGGTTTTTTCCCATAAGCGAATAAAAAGCTAGTAGTTAGGGCATTGAAAATTTCAATAAATTAATAACTTCGTAATGAAGCGTTTTACCACGTGCTACTGCCGCTCAGCGAGCGCAGATACCGAATTTTTTACATGTATGCCTCGGCCGAGGGAATCTTAAGATGGTGGCTGCGAGCTTCAGGGTTCTCAGGCTAGTACAGTGAAAGCCAACCCAGTTATATTAGAGATCAGTGGTTGGGCCTCGTAGCTACTGCCTCAACGTTGCCAGATTGTCGTACTCAGCCGATTATATTTCCTGATTTCCTACCCCTAAACTGTCTTCTGGGCTCCAATAACGAAACTAATTTATAGTTATCGTTAAAAGAGTTAGATTCTGATGTTTCTTGGCAATAGTTAGGCGTCAGAAACCAGTAAATACTGTGCTCTGAGCATGATGACCTGGCAACGGTGGCAATACGTATTTTCGTATTATTGTTCTGTTGTTTATTCAATGTTCTCTTCAAGAAAAAGAATACCCATAATTTTAGTTAGTTTTTGGTTATAAGGATTCTTTACGAAATACAATTATAACATTACCTTCTACTAGTTAGGAAACGTTCTGAATCCTGGATCGGCTACGGTGATGTTAGGTGCGCCTATTGGGTTGTGTGCAGGAAACTCTCACTGATGTTGTTGCTGAACCAACACTGTTTCTTGCTGCATGCTATGGATTTCCTTAGGAAACGAACATGACAACTCTCAGGTAAAAGGTATGGGCCAAGGATTATATATTATCAGGATAGCTCACTAAGCATTTGTTTTACCCACAATGCACCACGTATACAATCTGGTTCACTCTCTCCATATAAAATGTGTTAGAAAATCATTACTTATTAATCTTGTCACTCATTCATAGTCAGATTTTGCGCTTTTTTTATTCCTAAGGATATGTAATTAAATTAGGCAGCTGTAGAGTTGGCAAATAGTATACAGTAATATATATTATTTGATAAATATGTTAGAAAAAGGTACTACTGAAAAGTATTGCTGTCTACCATATATCAATGCTTACGTTTCCTCAAGTTTCATTAACACTCATTTTCCACAGCTTTGCAGGGGTAACTAATCCTGTCATCAAAATAGCTAACATAGATATATATTAATTGAAGTATTACTGTTGGATCAAGAAAATTATATCCAATGGTTAATATAAATAATGTATAAAGGGCTCAATGTATATGTAAAAATACTCAAAGACTATACGAACTTCTATATTATCTATAACGATATTGATGACAGGATTAGTTACCCCTGTAGAGTTGTAGAAAATTAATGTTAATGAAATTTGAGAAAACGTAAGCACCGATATATGGTAGACAGCAATATTTCTCAGTACCTTTTCCTAACATATTTATAAAATAATTATATTACTGTATACTATTTGCCAACTCAACAACTGCCTAATTTAATTACATATCCTTAGCAATCGAAAAAGCGCAAAATCTGACTATTAATGAGTGACAAGATTAATATGTAATGGTTTTCTAATACCTTTTATATGGAGCGAGTGAACCAGATGACCATTACGCAGTCATGACGTCATCGATGACGTTTCAGTGAGCTATCCTTGTAGTCTATAATTCTTGGTATGGGCCTCTAAGATGGGCAACCAAAAGCTGAACTCTGCACCTGATTTACAAGCTTTCCCACCAACTTCTGAATGCTTTAAAGAGCATGTACACAAGGCCCATCTTCAAACTGCTGTTTGGAGGTCTTACATGGACGGGGACCCACCAAAGCTCAACCCAGAACACTATGGATGGACCATGGATGCTGATACACAAATGCTCATTCCAGTTGCCATGCCTCAGGATGTATCACCTGCACCTATCGATGTACTAAATATCATAAAATGTGCATGCTCTTTTTGTGCCACTGCCAGGTGCAGCTATTCAGCTGCCTGCCTCTCTTGCTCTGTGCTTTGTAAATGCCATGGAACTGATACCTGTAAAAACCCTAACACCATCACTGCAGATAATGCATATGATGGTGAGAATGACTAATAATCTGAATGACTAATATCCTGATAATATTACGAGGCAAATTAAAACAATTTTGTGGAACATCGCATTTCGTGTCCATATCTGAGTCAAAATGCTGAAAAACGTGGTGCTGAGGAAGAGATTTAGGCTATAATTTAAAAAAAAATTGCAATCAGATTCCCAAAAAAGAATTTCAATGAATTCTATGATAAAAAAAAACTATGATTAGACACCAAAATCATATTTCTAGGTGAAATATCAACCAAGATATAAGGAAACCATTAAGCGCTTCAATACAAAGGCGGCCATTTTAGATTTTCAACTATAATTTTTTCCCCAAGCAAGCCAGCTTGGCATGCGGCTGATTTATGATAAGTAGGCCCCAATCCATCAGAAAATTAAATAAAACATTGTATGTCATAGTACCAGGTTATATGAAATTCTCCTGGATTCACCCTACCAACGAGTTCCTCATGTGGTTCATGTTTTTCTGGTGATAGATGTAGTGAATTGCATGATTTTGAACCTCATTTCCGTCGCAAATGTCTACTTTTCTAGTTATGACTATTCCCTGATTCTCAACGATCTCGGGGGACCTGTGGGAACTGGTTTTTTTTTTTTTTTTTTTTTTACGTCGCGGCCTATAGCGCCGGTAGGCTTTTTCCCGGTGGGGCCTGATGATCGACCCAAGGCTTCTTCCCGGTGGGTCCTGATGGTCGGCCCAGCCCGTTCTGACGCAGGCGAGTGTTTATAGTGGCGCCATCTTGCATTGGCTCATGCTGCCCTCCCGGAGCTCATCTTTAATCGTAGAATCTAGAGTCCGGGTTGATAGGTGGTCTTCTGGACAGCATGTGGGTAGTTTTAAGCCACTCGGCGGCGGCTGAAAAATCCCAGCTTGGTGGCACCGGGCGGGGATTGAACTCGCGTCCTCCTGAACGCGGTGGTGTTACTCTGTCGATTCAGCCACCGCCACCGGGTGGGGAAGCATGAAATTGAGTAATATGCATTTCAAATGAGGTCGAGAAATCAACAGAATCACATTAAAACACCAGTGAAAAGGCTTACATTACACAGTTTTTGGTGGCGGCGGCGGAAGTGGCCATTGGGAGGTAAGGAGTGTTGCCAACGATCCGCTACATTTAGCAAAAATAGCTGCAGCCACGGGAAGGTGAGCATTATTATAATGCCAACGAACAGCTACGTTAGCACAAGGTTGACTTTTTTTCTGGGAAAATGGCTATTGAAATACCCTGGCCAAACATTTCTAACTTCCCTAGCTGGTGGTCTCGCTCACGCTCCGCTTTTTTCCGTGTTTTAGGTCGCGAACTATATGCTAGCTCCTACTATTACCGAACAGTGATCAGCTAAGGGTCTAGCCGTGACATTGCGCACCCAAATATCATGAAACAGGGTAGAAAACACAGCGATATTAAGTGATATAGTGTGCACATGTGCTTGACCCGACCCAACCTAACCCGACCTGGAAGCAGGGGCACCACCACCACACTCCTTCCACCGAGCCTCCCACCGTGCCGCCGTCCAACATCTACCTACGCCACTAACCCGCGAGTACTTAGACTCCACAGAAGCATATCTGAATGTACGGTAGTGAAGACATACTGGGTACTGAATCCATCGTCATTCTGAGTTTGACCTTGAACTTGCTTTCAATATGGCCGGCGCAAGTCCGCAGTCACACGTCAAATGCCTTGGAGTGTACCTCAGCAGTGACACCACCTTCACGCATCACATCACAACCATGGTGAAGAAGGCCAAGGCCATGGCAGGCTGGGTTCTCAGAACGTTCAGCTCCAGAGAACCACTAGTCATGCTCACACTCTGGAAGTCCCTGGTGCAGCCCATCCTGGACTACTGCAGCCAACTGTGGTCTCCCCACAAGAAAGGAGACATCCAGCTATTGGAAGCAGTACAGAGATCGTACACTATACAGACTAGTGGCATCAAGGAGCTGAACTACTGGCACCAGCTTGACAAGCTAGGTTTGCTCTCCCAGCAAAGGAGGAGGGACCGATACCGGGCCATTTACACATGGAAAATCCTGGAGGGTACTGTCCCTGACCCCACACCGGGAATGCTGCCAGCCCACATCTCCAGAAGAGTTGGACGAGTGTGTTCAATATACGCCCCGCCGACAATAGTGCTGGGGAAAATTAGAACACAGCTGGCAGCCAGCCTAGCCCACGACGGTCCAAAAATTTTCAACGCACTACCAAAAGAGGTATGGGAAATGGTAAATGTCCAGAGAGTTGCCCATCTCACCACGGTACTTCTCACCCTAACCATGGGTTAATCTCATAATTCTATGCATTTTGAACCCCATATATATGCCTCGCAAATTGATAGAATCACTGCTAGCGATTTTTGAAAAATTAGTGAGTTTTTTGCAGCCGCCTTGGGGCGTCACGGGGGGACTGGGATACTTTGTTCCCCCGCCTCCAAAATACGATATTATGCCTCCATATTGTACGTAAGGGACGAAATACATGTCCCTTAACCATAATATGAAGGCGGAAAAACTTAAAAGTAGACAAAAAGTGGCAAAGGTAGTGAAAAAGCATATTATACATACGCGCGATGTGTTTTGATGGCGGCCATATTGGGAAGTGAGCAGTGTTGCCAACGATCCGGTTAGTGATGGTAGGCTAAGTTAGCGATGGTACGCTTAGTTAGCCATTAGCCCACGCATGTGAGATCAGGTCCACCACGCGTGTTTTTTTTTTTTTTTTAGAACATGCACCATTACCTAATACTATACCCGGCCCAAACCTTCACAAAAGCCTTTGGGTAAAGGTGCGTGTTCTAAAAAAAAAATAACCACGCGTGGTGGACCTGTCTCACATGCGTGGGCTAATCGCTAACTAAGCGTACCATCGCTAACCTAGCGTACCACCGCTAACCGGATCGTTGGCAACGCTGCTCACATCGCAATGGCGTCACCATGTAAACACATCGCGCGTATGTATAATATGCCTTTTCACTACCTTTACCACTTTTTCATTACTTTTAAGTTTTTCCGCCTTCATATTATGGTTAAGGGACATGTATTTTGTCCCTTAAGTACAATATGGAGGCGTAATATCGTATTTTGGAGGCCCGGAGTGATTTTCAATAATTACCAAAACACTAACTTTTCAAAAATCGCAAGGCACGATTCTATTAATTTCCGAGGCATATATATGGGGTTCAAAATGCATAGAATTATGAGATCTAACCCATGGTTAGGGTGAGAAGTACCGCAGTGAGATGGGCAACTCTCTGGACATTTACCCGGGAAATTACAGGCTGCTCAGTGGACAGGTTCAAAGCTGCACTGGACAGGTTCCTTAGGGCAGTGCCCAATGAACCACCAGTGCCAGGCTATACAGCACTCTGCAGAGCAGCCTCAAATTCCATACCGGACAAAGTGCGGCTGAAGAAGCAAGACGCCAGCAACTTCCAAAACAGCGGTGGACCACCACGACTGTGAGGCACAAGACCTCTAGACACAACTAAGTAAACTAAGTAAATAGTAACTTACATATTTCTATTAATTATTTTCAACAACCTAAAATATGCATTTGCAACGATTGATGACGGGACAGGCATAACTTGAAAAGTAGACATTTGCGACGGAAATAAGGTAGAAAATCATTCAATTCACTACAGTTATCACCAGAAAAACATGAACCACGTCACAAAATCGTTGGTTGGGTGAAACTGTTAATTGTTCGACTGGGATTGCCCTCAAGGCAATGGATCCAGCAGTAGTGGCATCAACTGAATGTTCCAATGCATGGTATTGCGTACACTCAACCATAAGGCAACCTAGCCCGACAAACCCCTACAGTGAACTACCGAAGCATCTCATCCAACATCCACTCGATAGTTCCCGCCAACACAGCCTTGCATTTGTAATATGCACAACAATAAACACTGCAGATCAATATGAGGCCTACACATACCTTTGTTCATACCACAAGTCCAAGGTCCGTTGTACAAGTGAAGTGGACCACTCAGGACAAGACGGCAGCAACCTTCCGTCCCGCACCATAGTTGCGGCTCGAATCCAAATCGTCGAATGCCCGGCATTGCCCGCCGCGGCCCGTCCAGCGTTACCACAGATTATCGTACTCAGTATATCATATTTTCCTGTTTCTGACCCATAACAATTGCAGGAAAACATCGATAATTAACCATCTCAACTCTAATTGTAAATGTATATCGTTATCAGTGTAGGCTTGACAGTTTTGGGCCTCAAGCAGACGAAAAAAGTATGCCTAGTACGACAATCTGGTAATGCTGGGCCCGTCCCGTCTCCCGTGGGTGTCTAAACCATGGTCTAAACCGTCTATATTGGAGCTTTGCGCAGTGGCAGTATCGTAACCAATGAGGTTCATCCGAGGTGCGATTATTGCTAGTTGAAAACTTTAAAAAAATTAAAAAAAACTGTTCTGTTCGTCCGTAGCCATGGCCCGTACCAAGCAGACTGCCAGGAAATCCACCGGTGGCAAGGCGCCCCGCAAGCAGCTGGCCACCCAGGCCGCTCGCAAGTCGGCCCCGGCCACCGGAGGAGTCAAGAAGCCTCACCGCTACAGGCCCGGGACCGTGGCCCTCCGTGAGATCCGCCGCTACCAGAAGAATACCGAGCTCCTCATCAGGAAGCTGCCCTTCCAGTCTGGTGCGCGAGATCGCCCAGGATTTCAAGACCGATCTCCGCTTCCAGTCCTCTGCCGTCATGGCTCTGCAGGAAGCTTCCGAGGCCTACCTCGTCGGTCTCTTCGAGGACACCAACCTCTGCGCCATCCACGCCAAGCGTGTCACCATCATGCCAAAGGACATCCAGCTGGCCCGTCGCATTCGCGGCGAGCGTGCCTAAGCGCGGGTTGCCCGTCTGAGTATAATCTGCTCACTCTATCTAGGCCCTTTTCAGGGCCATTTAAAAGATAAAAAAAAGTATATTGGCCGATTTTTTTTTTTCGGTTATAAAATCTAACATTTCATTAAGCTCAATTTTCTTGCTCGAATATAACGGCAGAGTCGGAAGAATGCAAATATACCATGTTACTTATCATATAATCTTATAATATATTTTCCAGGTGGAGAGAATAGCTGAATCTTTAGCGTTTTGATCCCGACACACCTACGACACTGAGATTTATTAAAGGAATAAAGTGGAAGGTAGACAATAAATGGAAAAAATAACAGTAGATTATTGTCACTCATCAAATTGCCTCTTCTACTTCACATGGTAGTTTTCAAATTTTAAATATGCATTCATGCATACATAGAACATAATCTTAATGCCGGCATGTATACACAAACTGGATATGAACAAATAAACGTATATATGGACTGGGTAAGCTCCCGTATAAACCAACAATTTATATGCATCGTAGCTCTGGCAGCAATCAACAAAACATAGACAAAGTTCAATGGGGTAAATTGAAAGTCCTCTAAAACCTCACTTGCTTTTTTTTTTTTTTTAAGGTGCTTTTAAGCTAGTCAAAGATTCCAAATAAATTATAGATACAACACGATATTTGATTATTATTTCTAGCAATGAAATGATGCGCTGTGTCTGTGTATGTGTGTTAGCGTTACCACTCCATTGTATTTATTACTTTCTAGCTAAAAACAAAAAGATGCTATCACGTCCATGTAATTAATGGTATCCAACTAAACTTACTGCTAAAACCTTAATTATTGATAAACTGCTATATGAGAGAGAAGGATACGAGTTTCTGATTTACATATAAAGAAAAGACTATCACCCACACATATAAATATAAATCACAGCATTCAATCAAGCCTGTTAAAAACGGGTTACTGATATACTTCTATACGGGCTGAAGCTTACAAGGCTAGATAAAATCCCCGCGCTGGCAACGAGGCACTGGAACCACAGCAGCAACACAAGGGAAGGGGTGGAACAATGCTGTACTTGAGTTGCGTGCACTTCCATTCTTATCAGGACGGAAGGTAATGAACGCGGGGCTTCAGGCTGGCGTGGGGGGCTCGGGCTGGTGCGGCGGGCGGCTGTCAGTCCGGCCATCAGGCTCTTGGTGGCCCCGGGGAGGTGTTGCTCGCAGCGGTGGTTGGCGCCCTCGTGAGCCGCCTGCCCCACCTGGCCTCGCCGCCTGCCTACCTGCATTACCTCCTCCCCTCATGACCCTCGCCTCCTCCTGTTACTTCCTTGGCCCCCGTTGTCGAATTAGCGATGTTGTGGGGTTTGGGGTAATTATTGCAATGTACCTCACCCCTGCTTTCCCAGAGTAACCCCAATAAGTGGCTCCACCAGGTTAAGTGCCCTAACCCCCACCACAAAGTAATGGGTGTGCGGTGAAGAACAAGTGTAGTGTAGTTATATGCCGCGCAGCTTAGCAAATAAGTCGGTCTTGTTCTTTTCTGAGCAGATCAGCAAAATTGTGAAAATAGTAACCCATCACTGCCTAGTTTGTTAAAGTATATTTTTGACAGCACACTGGCCGGCTGGGCTATGGAAGAGCCCTGATTAGTTTAGAACCAGATTTAAATTGATTAGATTAATGCACCCATATCTCATTTCCTAACTTATTAAGGGTCATACTCAAGTCTTTCACCAACTTCACTCTGGTGGTTGGCACTTTCTTTTGAAAATTAAAGATTATTCATCTTGTTATAACCATTTACACCACTAATTACTTGTTTCAGAAATAATGATTGGAGGATTATTCACGAGAGGGTAGCCCACTAATTTTGAGATGTTGACTTTATTTCTGAACAAATTATGATGCTGTTTATTATGGAGATAGTAATTTTTCCTCAAATCGCTAAATGATTGACATTTCAATGCCTGTTGTGCACCCGCCGGCGCAGCCGCAAAATAGCTTGCAGAGAAGTTCAACTTCCTCACTGTTTCTATATTTCACTCACTGCTCACCAAGATCACAAGTAGACAAACTTGAACGAAACCAGGCAAATTAATGTTTTTCTTGATGTATATTCCCCCAGTGTGCGCGTATTGAACAGCAGAGCGACTTACTTCTGCGAGGAGGTATTTTTCGCAACACCGACCCATGTAGTGGACCGCCGCCACCATGTCCAGTCCTGCTCTGCATATTTCCACCGCCCCACACTGCGTGCCGAATAAATTTAAACTAACCAAACCTAACTTTACGTAACCTACCTAATGGGGGGCTTCACCCCCCTCGAACCCCCTTCCATTTGCGACGGTAAAGCAATACGGCAGTGTTTTGTATGGACACAAAATATTTCATATATGGGCCTTCGCCCCCCTTGACACCCTTCTATTTTCCGGAAGTCACTTGTTACTGCACTGCATTCAGGGACTAAAAAGAATCCATGTTGTAAGTATTAACTTCACCAGAGGTGGCTACCCTCTCGTGAATATTATCCATTGATTATTTTCTACAATTATATCTTACCTCTGTCTGATGTGATCCTCACCATACCATGTTTTACTGCGACTTGCCAGTTCTCAGCAATCGCAGCTGCAGCAAGTCGTCACTATGCACGACAGAACGGGTTGTAATTAAGGATCAAAATCAATGAAAACTAAACTAGCCCCTGACAAAAGGGGATTCGCCTCCTCAACCCTCTCACCCATTACCGTTGATGTTTACCATTTACCGTTGATGAGGTTTCAGGCCCATGGGGTTTATCCCCATCATCTCCCCTTTCATTTTAATGAATGAATAGAATATTCTTACAGGAATAAGTAATTAGTAACAGAAACAGTACTAAAATATGTTGAAGAGCACATAGAGATCTATCAGAATAAATAATATCAAACACCTGAGAGTGAGGTTGGTGAAAGCCTGGAGTAATGCCTTATGAAGTACTCTTCTGTTGTCATATATGTTTTCTACTAACCTTCAAACCTCCCAGAAAACCATAGGAGTGAATGTAAAGATCAAAACTGCGAAAATAGTGATAAAAGTTGTGTGCAGACCCGCACAGCTGCAGGAAGATGAGTAGCCCATTGCCATGAAATGTGGAAGTACAGAGGGGTCACTGGAGTCAGAGCCCTCCCATTAGGAGGTTCATGTATATTCACCTCTCTCTTTATACCCCTAATAGGGGTCAAGGGGGGTGCCCCCTCCCTTACACAAGAGTCTGCTGGATTCCAACTGTGATGAGCAGCAGATTTTGGTCACTGAGGAACACTGGGCTACTCCACCACATGCAGTCACTTGGGTTTCTATATACATTTCATGGCTATTTTCACCATTGTTTTGATCTCTTCACTTTCTTATGGGTTTCTGGGAAGTTTAAAAGTTAGCAGAATACATATATGACAACAAAAGAGCAGTTGGTTAAGTAGGAAACAAGATATTGGTGCATTGATAAAATGGTCTCTAACGAAAACAATTTATAAGCTAGCATAGCTAAATCTAACCTATAATAACTTAACACTAAGCTAGTGAGAATAAGTCCAAGACTGCACACTGCTCGGTAATTAACTGCTCAATAAAGTGTTCTAGGAAACATCTGGAATTACACCCACTCACCACTGCAGAAATATTGGTTCTCCAGAAGTATGCCTGGCTCACAGGGGGGCACGGTGCTTCTAAATCAAGTATATACTGCATGTATAGGCAACACTGCTGTATAATTTTATATATATATATATATATATATATATATATATATATATATATATATATATATATATATATATATATATATATATATATACACACACACGAGGGGGGATCAAAAAGTTCGCGGAATTTTTCAGAAAATAATTTATTATTCAAAAAATATGATTTATCTTCAATTTATTTTTCAACATAGTTGCCATCCAGGTCAAGACATTTTTCAAGGCGATGCTTCCAGCTTCGTAAGCCGTCTCTAAAGAACGTTGAAGGCCTTGTTCGAAGCCATGTGTTGGCAGTGTTTTTTGCTTCTTCTACATCACTAAAATGAGTTCCTTTTAGCATTTCTTTGAGTTTTGGAAAAAGCAAGAAGTCTGATGGGCTAAATCTGGACTATAAAGCGAGTGAGGAAGCACTTCCCATTGAAATCCTCGAAGAACTTCTTTTGCAACCCGCGCAGAATGCGCTGGTGCATTGTCATGGTGAAACAAGATCCCACCATGAAGTTTCCCTTTACATTTTCTGACTAATGCCTCTTTCAGCTTCCTTAAAACATTTGCATAGTAGGCTCCTGTCACAGTTCTTTGACCTTCAAGATAATCTATTAATATCACCCCATCTGAATCCCAGAAAATTGTGGCCATCACCTTTTGAGATTTGAACTTGATTGGTCCCGATGATCCACGTGGAAGCCACTGTTTTGACTGCTGTTTGGATTTAGGATCATACTGGTAGATCCAGGTTTCATCTCCGGTGATTATTCTGGAGAGGAATGCTCTTCATTAACTTCAATTTTGTTCAATATTGCTAAAGACAGATCACTCCGAAGAATCAGCTGATCAGGGCGCAACGCTTTTGGTACTCAATGCGCTGAAAGCTGGCTAAGTCTCAAATTATTGTGCAGAATTCAATTTGCCGAACCATATAAAATGTCTAGGGACTTGGCTAACTGAATAACTGTTATTCTTCGATCCTCGTCAATTAGATTTTGAGCAGCCTCAATGTTTTGGTCATTTTTTGATGTTCCTGGTCTTCCACTGCGATGGTCGTCTTCAAGGTCGTCTCTCCCTTCTTTGAATCGCTGAATCCACTTGTAGACTGCAGTCTTCTTTGGAGAAGTAGTACCATAAACTTTTTCCAAAGCCTCCATAATCTGTGTCCCTTTCCATTCAAGTTTCACCAGGAATTTGATATTCGATCTTATCTCAAAATAACTATTTTCCATGGTTTCAAAAGGAGCCTTTTTTAAGGAGGGTCTGTGCTCTACAATAGTCTGCGCAGAACTGATTGCAAGTGACTAATAGCAAGGTACACACTCAGTGATATGTTCTGACATGTTTAATCTTGTTTTAGCCTAATTTTTTCTTATACGATAAAATTCCATGAACTTTTGATCTCCCCTATATATATATATATATATGTATATATATATATATATATATATATATATATATATATATATATATATATATATATATATATATATATATATATATATATATATATTTATCTTTGCTGTCGAATATTACTAATTTTTTATGATAAATAAATGTAGATGAGTCAAAATGTTAATATATTACAGCAATGAATTACTATTTCAGTGGCAGTAGTATAGTAATGTGCAATGAAAATAGTTATCAGAGTAATGAATAGCTTGCTCCAATCTCAGAAATTATGAAAGTACAGTAGTAGATATTTGTTCAGATTTGTGCTGACGATTTGCCATGCCAAACATCCAGAAAACGGGATGTACTTTGAAGTCAGCACCACTCAACCAATCCATAAAGGGCTTCCTGCTCCTCACGCACTAACCACAGCAACCTTGTGTGTGTGTGTGTCTATATATATATATATATATATATATATATATATATATATATATATATATATATATATATATATATATATATATATATATATATATATATATATATATATATATATATATATATATATATATATATATATATATATATATATATATATATATATATATATATATATATATATATATATATATATATATATATATATATATATATATCCATGTCTGCAGGATAGTGTGTTTATGACCATCTTCCTGACCACAGGTGTATCTGTAAGGAAGTTTATGGAAACTACATTTTTGTGCCTTTTTTTTTCCAAGAACTATTAATCAGTGGTGTTTGAAGTGGGTCCAACTGATAATCTGACAGTACTTTCATGTGGTGGGAGATTCTAGAGACTTCAGAAAGAGGCTTGAAGACTGCAGTTTCTGTATTAATAGCTCAGCATCATGGTTTGATCTAATAAACGGATCAATCTGTTCCATCTGCAAGCTTTCCACATCATTATTTTTTATCAAATTTTGACCAGTGGTGCTGATGATGTAATGATAACGTATGCAATACATAACCCTCTGAAACTAAACTAACTTTTCTGATAATTTACGTAGAAGGTAAATAAATAACCATTACTTATGAATGCAATGTACCAAAGCACATTAGTCATTAGAATTCACTGTTATATTTCCTTCCTGTTTTATATATTTCCTTTGCAGTAACAATAAATATACCATGTTTCATGTTACAGAGAGGTGGGAGGCAGCTCATCAATGTGAATATGGAAGTAGATTGGCAGTATCCTATGAGGCGGGAGATGCAAGAAATTCTGCCTGGTCTTTATCTTGGCCCATACAGTGCTGCTACAAAATCCAGAGTAAGGCACAAGAGTAATCACTTAGGTTTATCATTGAAGAGTATATGAGGCATGCAGGAGAGTTCCTTTGAGAAGCATCCCAACTTAATTTAGCTTTGTCAAGAAAAGAGTCTAGGACAGAGATATGATTTTCAGGGGCCACTCTGTGGAGATAGTGCTTGTGTAACAACCAAAAGGTTGTAAATTTGATTCAGATTCCTGGGTGCTTCTTGGTGAGAGAGGTAGTACTCTCCTGTAACTAGCAGAGCTACCTAGCTCAAGGGGATTTTTTTTAATCATCTTTAGCTAGAGATATACAATTATTTCAGCTGAAGTCACATCACCAAATGAATTTAATATTGAAATCCTAAATTTATATGTATCCTCATGATAATAAGGTAATTTCATTAGAATTCATTCACAGATTTACATGTAAAATGAAAAAATATTGTGATTGTAGACGCTGATATTCAGTTTCCCAGTAATTCACCTCTACCATATTTTACATTCATCTTAGTCTTAATTATACAAATAGTGCATTGGTTCTTAACCAGGAGGGTTCATTAGAGAATTTATCAGATCCACAACAATTCTGAAAATATTTGGGTTTTAACCCAAGGACGCTGGGGCTATTTTGCCACCTCAGTTTACTGGGGCGTACACTAAAATTACTCATATTTGGAAATTGATTAGAAATACTAGAAAGAGCTTTATATTGGAACCGAATAAGTGTAATCCAGGACCAATCATTACTCTTTGCAATTCAACCTAAAAAAAATCATAATTGGGTTCTTTGTGTTAAAAATAAAGTAAAATAATAAAAATAGGTGAAGCAAGAAAAATATTTCAGTTCCTAATCAATGTAATGGGGAGTAGACGAATGATTATCAGCTTGCCTGGTGACGTTTCTCACATGCCCTTGGGTCCCTGGCTGCAGTTGGGCCCCCTGTACCCTCTGGCACCACCACTAGCTTGGGGGCAGACCAGTAATTTTTTTTTTTTCCAGTACCTATGTTAAAAAATTAGTTTTGAACAATATATATTTTTTAGAGTGGTTGTGTGAAGTAATGAATGGACAATAGCATCTGAATAAGTGTTAGCTGTGGTTGGATATGAAAAACTATGGAGAAAAAGGGTCATCAGGCTCATCATTTGAGAATGCAGGCTGGTTTGGGGGTAGTGGCTGGGCCCTTATGGTTATTGTGATGGCAATGGTGGTGGTAGAGGGAGGCTGCTGATAACCAATGCGACCTCGGTACCAACCACCATAGCTAACTTTGTGTGGTGTAGAAGAGGTCATTTTAGACTTTTTCTTTGGGCTCATCACTATCCGTCTCTTCCTGAGTATTTGACAGTTTGTAATAGTTACTAGACTCATATGATATAAATGACCACTGTCACTTCCCTCTGGTGAATCATCATCCTATACTATGTGTAATTAGGAGTCATCACAAGAGAAACAATCCTCTAATGTCCTTCACCAATGGAATGCCTCAGGCTGGGGTGCAATTTTTTCCTACTTAATTATAACTTGTAACTCTCCTGAAATAAACACAAAACAGACCCAAGATCACATTTGTTGGTCATACATATAAGCTCACAGTTTGTTCACTGAGGTGTCGCACATTTTAGAGCATTTATCGATATAACATGAGACACGCGAGAGAGTGGATGGACACAGTGTCTTCCTCACATAGGCCAAACATTGAAATGAGGGTTACTATTAGGTGGCCAACTTCCAATTTCCCCCATAGCATAGCACTCATTTTATATTTTGACTTGCAGAAAAGTGATGGCCCCCAGCTTTCTAGGGTTTAGGGAAACCATGATTGTAAAAAATATCCAACAAATATTCTTGCACAATCAGGTGTTAAAATAAGGCATTTGATATTTAACCATGCATATCATCAGAAAACTTGACTCAGCCTATCTGACAAAACAGCCTAATGTCCAAAAGAAAGCCTGCTTCCACACATTCCTCACTGAATGCATAGTGTAATTGGCTGAGATGACTGAATGTTGTGTTGTCTTAACTTATGTATTAAATGGTGTTAGTGTGAGCTACCAAGTACCATTCTCAGCAGGTATTTGCTCTGCACTTTTTCACTGTCATACTGGAAATTGGGTCTTTCACTGAGCTGGACCTGCCATCTGGTGGCCCTGCTAGAGCCTCTGCCAGAGCCAAGCCTGCGACCAGCTGGGGTCCAGCGAGGCTTAATTGACATTCTGTACCAAACTAGCAAAATATCAGAGTTGTAATGGTCACTATCATGTTTACACCAAAAAATCTGAGTGCTATATATTATTCATGTCGTTGTAATGAACACTGTTGGCAAAATAAGAGCGTTCATCGATATATCCTACAACACTCCATCCCGTGGTTAATAGGAATGCATCAGAGCGGCCTCTTGGGTAAATATTTTTGTCATGCAAGAAAAGAGAAGTCAAACAAGTCTGGCATGGTGTCATTCTCTCATAATCTTATAGTAGTGATGGAAGGTAGTGTTGAAAATTTTGCCACTCAACATTCCTCTGGCTGGCACACCGCTGCCTCAACACGATGCGTTCCTCTGTCCCTCCAATCAGAGCACGGGAGGTTGTTTACACTGATGCTAAACATATCGTATGCTGCCGGCAGCAAGTGTTATACTTATTTCATATTTCTAATTTAAATCATAATACATACATTTTTAGCATCTTATTATTAAATTGACTATATGGAACTTTAAAGGAACAACATAGAGCATGTGACAATTATCTGTCGGAAAAAATATATTAAAATTTTCTATTTCTTGCATTTCCCCGTTTCTTAAATACTATAATACTAGTAAGTCAAGTGTCTCTATACCGTAGCTATGAGAAAAATATGTGATTTCTAAATTATAGCTAAAAACTAGTAAGAAAAATTATTTGGACGTACACTGCATGCATATTTATTTTGGTATTTCCACCAGGGCCACCAGATGGCGGGTAGAGCTCAGTGAAGGACTCAATTGTAACAGTAAAGAATTTTTTTAAGCCATTTTTCCTGAAGTGAATATTATTAATGCTGTTATTGTTTTTGCAGTTCAATACACTACTGGATCACGGAATTACACACATCATTTGCATCAGACAAAGTATAGAGTCACACATGGTCAGAGCAAATTTTCCTGACAAAATAAAGTAAGTAAAACAATTTTTATATAATTTAATTAATGTAGATACACCAAAAAACAAATTGCCAAAATAAAGTACTACAGATCACAGACCACAACAAAAGCAGGAATTTTACAATGGCTGTTGAAATAGCAGTAAAACTTTATATATATATATATATATATATATATATATATATATATATATATATATATATATATATATATATATATATATATATATATATATATATATATATATATATATATATATATATATATATATATATATATATATATATATATATATATATATATATATATATATATATATATATATATATATATATATATATATATATATATATATATATATATATATATATATATATATATATATATATATATATATCTATATATATAGTCTGTCCGAAAATCATTCCCAGATAACTAACCATTCTTGCCTTTTTCTTTTGAGATGCCCAAACTTCTACTACACACCTTCCCATGTTTCACAGATCTGCCTGTTGCTCATCATAATTCAAAACTTAAAGCAAGGCATTAATTTGTCAACTCAAATATTGAAAACCAAGGCTTAAGTATATGAATAAAATTCATCTAAGGATGAATATAGCTAAATGACAATAATTTTGACATATGTATTGTCATTGTTTTTAAGTTGTGAAATTATTTGTTAACATTATTTTTTTTTACTTTCACTAATTTTCATTAATTCTGCATTTCAGATTTGTGAAATACTGTTCTATTTTGCAGGTACCTGATTCTTGACATGGCAGATAATTTGACACAGAATCTCATATCACATGTAGCAGAATGCAGAACCTTCATTGATGAATGTTTAGCATCTGGAGGGAAGTGTCTAGTCCATGGAAATCTGGGCATTTCCCGAAGTGCAGCTCTAGTTGTTGCTTATGTAATGGAGAAGCGGACGCTTTCTTATAGGTAAATAACAATTATTATTATTATTGTTATTATTATTATTATTATTATTATTATTATTATTATTATTACTATTACTATTATTATCATCATTATATAAGAGAAAATGATAATTCACAAAACACTTAGGAAAATGGTATAGTGTAGGATGTTTTGTTTATCTTCAGACATTGCTGGGATGGATCATTTTCATTATAAGTTTGATGATTATGTGTCTTTATCTCTTCCAGGGAAGCATTAGAATTTGTCCAGAATAGAAGATACTGCATAAACCCTAATGATGGATTTAAGCAGCAGCTAATGGAATATGAAGCCATATACAAAGCCCAACAGACTCTGCTAAATGGACAGTGCTCCCAAGAGAAAGGAAAACTAAAAAGAAAACATGATCAGACTTTTGATGACTTTGATCAGGACTCCTCAGAACCAATGGAGTCTGTAAGCTGATGACTGGGAAACCTTACAAAAGTGAGGTTGTTTTGAAAATCTGGTCTTGTGATAACTGGATTATTGTTGAAACAGGCTGTTATATTAATGGTCTACATAAAGAGTTAGTTTTGTAAGATTTTTATTTTTTTATATTTCAATGGATGGATGGATTTCAATACTGTAGTATTTATATTAATTGCTGATTGAATGTTGCAAATTTTTACTTCTGTCCTGTAGGTAAATAGTGGACTGACAAATATTTCTATGCTTTTTATAGATTTTCATTTATACAAAAAAAAAGTATGAATGAGAATCCCACCAGTACTCATTGGTCTTCCTGCTGCATATGAATTGCAGCCTCTTCAGTAATGGACACAAACGTACATCATCATTTTGACATAATAGTATACTATACTTAATACCATTCACTTTCATTAATTGTTGTATTTATCAGTCAAAGACTGTATAAGTATTACTATTTATTTATTATTTTGTTTTCAATCATGAAAGTGTTACTCTTAAGAAAGGGAAAGTTCAAATACATCTGTAAGTTGCTCACCATTTAATGATGAGTTTGCTATCTTTAAAACAACCTGTTATTTTACTTCAAAAGTTGTCATAAAGTTAGTATTATCATATGAATTTTCATTCAACCTCAGTGGTAGATTTCAGGTGTCTCATATGTTACATTATGAACATTTGTTGTCTATTACATCATGAACACATGTTGCCTGATATATCATAAATACTTGTTGCAGTGGAAAGCTTTTCTCAGTATAGTTCAATTTTCCATAAGAAAAAATACTGGCCTTTTTTTTTTTTTAATTTTTTTTTTTACAGATATATAGTTTCCTGTAGCATTGTTACCTTGAAAAGTGATATTGATAGTTTAGTTTTCTCTGTTTTATGAAGTCAAATCAGCTTGCAACTATGCAGTTCATGATTATTCATCATTCTCTTAGCCAGCATTGGCAGGCCAAAGTGTACCATGACATTTACTAACAAATAAATATTAAAGCTATGAATGTCAATAAAGTAAGTTGTTTTATTCTGATGCCATGTCCTGAACAAGAATTAATATAAAATTATGTAAACTATAATCATAGTTCCAGGACTGTAATTGTAGCTTATATATTCTTGTACAGGACATCATCATCAGAACAAATGAGTCAGCGCTAGTGGAGGAGGCCAAGGGGATCCCTACAGTTTGTGACTTCAGTAGTACATAGGATAGGAAGGAGGTCTGCATGGAAACTTGCTCAGAGGAGCCCCCGGGTTGAGCGTCGTAGTTGGTGAGGCAACGCCCGCCCCCCAACCCCATCGTAATAATGTACCTTGATTGGTGCTATACCACTAAACCGCAGCAGTTTATTTTCCCCATTGATGTCCTATAAGAGTAGAATGAGCTTTCACTTCCATTGCCCAGTAAAGGACAATAAATTAACTTTGTAATAAACATATCGCTGTTGCCTCTAGCAACAAAACTCATCTGGTTATAATTATAAAGTTGGGGTGTTACAACGTGGTTTCATCATTAATAATTGTGGGATAGTAATTAAACGTGAAATTCAGCACTCGGTGACAAAAATATAAGTATGGTGTAAAAAGTAATGACACATATAACCTACTGTTCTTCGCTTTTTGTGACCTATTTGCTGATCTTTATCACCTCACTCCTCCACTTTTATAATTGTTTCTTCCTTACAATAAATATTTCAATTTAATTCAATTCTTTACACCAAAAGTGGGAGCCGTGACAAAGGTAATCCTTGCTGTGCTCGCTACTGGAAGATACAGAAAATTAGAGTGAAAAGGTAGACTACAAAAACAAAACAAAAAAAAAAGTGAAAGCATGAGCCGTTTTAATTGTAAACTTGTAAAGGCTGAATGCCGATGAGAGCAAGATAATTTAAATGATGGTGCTCCACACTGCGTGCGGCCCAAGGCTCTTTGGTGCGGCCCCAGAGTGGTGATCTTTTCCGTGCTAGAGCGCAGTGTTTGGAAGTGAATGCAAGGAACTATATATAGATGGCCTGTCCCGCAGCAAAGTGTGACAGGGGTGTGGATGAGACTGTACAGCTTGTAGTGCTGGAATGTAAGAAGTATGACAGAGAGAGAACGAAGATGATGCAGGTGTCTCTGAGTGAGATGGGACGTGAAGTGAATGGGAGGACTGGAAGGGAGTGGATGGTCCTGCTGCTGGGGCCGAATGGACGCGTGATCGAGGCAGTGAAAGAGTTCTTGGAAAGCTTTATTACATGGACAACATACCCCTTTCCCATAAAAGACATTGCCGTTGATTTGGGAGTAACAGTTATGCAGAATATCCTTAAAGCAACAGTTAATATTAATCGTGATATGCTTCCTTTCATGGTCCCCCTCGATCTTCGTTACTCATGTGCGCTCCTTTTTGGAATACTCCTCGGCTGTGTGGAATACAGCTGGCTATGTTGGAGACTTGAAGTTATTTTTTAAGAGTCAGTTCAAAGGCGTTGGACAAAGTACATTCGGCCGGGGCTTAGAAAATTTTAATTATCTTGAAAGGTTAAAATCACTAAATTTATTCTCAATACACGGTCGTTTGCTCCGTCATGACATGATCAAGTACGTAGGGGAGAGCGGTGATGATTCGGACAGTGGGATGGTCCGGCCACAGCACTTATTGTAAAGTGTATGGGAGTGAGTGCCGCGAGATTTTGTGTGAATGTGCATAACTTTGTTGCCTTGGCCCACAAAGGGACAACCACGCCCTCAGAGCTGTTCTTTTCGATGCAAGTCCGAGTTTATGTTTTTTTGCATCTCGTAAGTAATATTTGTAGGGTGTATCGTAAGCTTTCACTTCAAGAACGTGCCAACTAGCAAAATGTAAATTATTTCGGTGACGCAGCGATGCACGGCGTAGGTATTGCCGTATAACACAATCACCCAGCTCTCGTGCTGGAGAAAGGAGTGTGACCACACATTTGTTTTTATATAGAGTCGTGATGATTCGGACAGTTGATTTTTTCATTATTTTTATTCTTTCACAGGAGCTGCCGATACAAAGGCTGGGCCGCTGGGGAGAAATCTCAAGCCACCTGTGACATCAAGATCACTGGTGGAGTGGGAGGCAAGAAGTCAGCGTGAGGCCTTCCACCCCCTTTTACTTACTGAGGCGTAACTAAAAGACCATTAGCAAGCATGGTGAATGTTATGAAAGGAATCCTCATCAAATGGTAAGTCAACATTATGGTTAATTTTGCCAAACAATGAAACTGCTGGCCGATTTCATGTTCGGGTGCCCTGCGCATTATCGTTCAGATCTAAGTTGTCTATCACACGTTTCCTGTATCCTCACTTATTGCATGTGGCTGAGTAACTTGCAGTGTTTGTAATTTTACGGTTCTTTCTATTGCACTGTATTTAATGATAGTAATAATCGTAGTACACGATGTCCAGCGGCGCCAGGGGCTTGTTTACGTATTGTTCTAGAAATGCACGGGACAAATCTATCTCTTTGACGAACATCAGTTTGGCTTCAGGCCAAACAGATCTGTGTCTGACCAGCTCCTACTCACTTACGATTATGGGTAAAATTCTAGTGTTTGCCCGTACTCCCCCCTCCCCCCATACAAGCCTGGGGACCTGGTGGGAATGCGGGGTTCCGGGTGGGGGACACGAAATCCATCGCATTCGCGTATTTTTTTAGTGTTAGGGGGGGGATAAAAACTCCCTAGATCTAGGGAAATTCCCCTAAATTTAGTGAATTTTTCCTCCCACCACCATTAAAATAAGCGTTTGCGACGAATTTAGTGTTTCCCATACGAAAACCACTCACTCAGTGGATCCCCAAGCTTGTTTTGGGAGAGAAGCGTAGTGAACCCACCAAACGATGCTCACCTTACCATCTGGCGTGGCACCGGCAGCCATCTGTGCTCACCTAAACCGCCTCCACCACACTCATGCCCTCTCTCTAGTAGGTTGTCACCTCATCGCAAGGTTTCTGTCCTCCAAGTAGAGTCCGTGGCACCAAACACAGTGTATCTTCATTGTTTATCACTGACACAAGTAAAACCACCGGCTAGCCGGGATCAATCCAACACCGCGCCTTTAACAGTACTGCGGCTTGTGCAGGAAGTGCAGGCTCTCGAACCTCTTGCCCGAGCTGTTCGAACACATGAATCCTTACTGACCGGATTTTGAATCTGCTTCACGGGCTCGTATTCCCAGTATACGTGATTGTGGATATTGACTCCGCGCCTCCAGAATACGATAATACGCCTCCATATATCATAGTAAAAAAAAAAAAAAAGTACTTAAAAGTAAAGAAGCCGAATTAATCCCCTTCCCCCAACGATCTTGGGGGACCTGCGTGAACTCGGGGTATTTGGGTGGGGGAGCATATTTAAACTACTCCAACCGAACTTTACGACCTGCTAACGAGGAGGCTTCGCCCCCCTCGACCCCCCTGCTAACCAAGGGGGGGCTGCTCCCCTCCCTGGACCCCCCCCCTCTTAAAGGTACATGTTCTAAAAAAAAAAAATAACCACGCGTGGTGGACTTGATCTCACATGCGTGGGCTAATGGCTAACTAAGCATACCATCGCTAACCAAGCGTACCATCGGTAATAGTATTAGGTAAAGGTGCGTGTTCTAAAAAAAATAATAACCACGCGTGGTGGACCTGGTCTCACATGCGTGGGCTAATGGCTAACAAAGCGTACCATCGCTAACCTAGCATACCATTGGAAATAGTATTAGGTAAAGGTTCGTTTTCCCCCCAAAAAAAAATAATAAAATAACCACGCGTGGTGGACCTGGTCTCACCTAGTGTATCATTGCTAACCGGATCGTTGGCAACGCTGCTCATATTGCAATGGCGTCGCCATGTAAACACATCGTCCGTATGTATAATATACCCTTAAGTACAATATGGAGGCATAATATCATATTTTCGAGGTGCGGAGTGTTTTTCAATAATTACCTTGCATGGTTTCCGTACGTTGTAAAAGAAAAACCCAGAATGTATGAAATTTCCCTACATCTAAGTAATTGTAAGGAATTTCCCTACATCTAGGGTATTATTCAACCCCTCATAACTCAAAAACTATGCATTTGTGACGCATTTCATGTTTACCACTGCATTCCCCGAAGTCTCAGTGGCCCCCTAGCCAATTTTGGTTGCGAGGGGTGAGTATGGGCAAACACTAGAATAATACCCGATTATGTAACCTACTGGTACGACCAGGGTCATGTGGTGGAATTGATCCTATTTGATTTTGTGAAGGCATTTGATTGTGTTCATCACCAGGTACTGGTAGATAAATTAGTCTATATTGGGATCTCTGGAAATCTTTTACAATGGATCACCAGCTTCCTTGTTGGTCGTACCATGAGGGTCTCTATCAATGGTTGTGTAAGTTCTCCTAAACCAGTTCCTAGCAGTGTTCCTCAAGGCTCCATTCTTGGACCACTCCTGTTTCTTATCTTTATAAATCACACTTGTTTTCAACTTCAATGTGAATACAAAATGTTTGCGGATGATCTTAAACTTTACCTCCGTTTAGCTCCTGTATCTAATTCTGATCAAGCTTAATGAGAAATGCAAAGTAGTATTGATATGCTGTCAGCCACTGCCTTCTGGGCACTCAGATTTTCCTCTAACAAGTGTGTCCACCTCCATTTTGCAAGACAACAGCATGTGGTGATTGACAATCTTCATCCTCTATGCACACTTGATAGTACACCAATTAACCGCTGTTCAACACACAAAGACCTTGGCGTGATTGTAGACAACAAATTGAAATTCCACCAACATATTAGAAGTATTGTTACAAAGGCTGGAGGTGTTGCTACCAACCTGTTGAAGTCTACTGTCTGTAGATCAGCTTGGTTCCTGTCTTCCTTGTATATTTTTGAGGGTAGACCTATTCTGGATTTTGCTTCCCCTGTGTGGAACTTGGGTTACCAGGGAGATCTGAACTAGTTGGAATCTGTGCAACGTAGGTGGACTAAGCAGGTTGATGGGCTAAATGATCTCTTATGCTGATAGACTGGATAGGCTTGACCTTTTCTCAGTCAGAGGTAGAATGTTGAGACAAGACATGATTACTGCTACAAAATATTCCATGGTCTATGCTCTGTTCGACCTTCTGATATTTTCACATTGTCCCCACCTAGAGGCCACCAATTCAAGATCCTAATGCAACACACTGAAATGGAAGCTCGTAGGCGATTCTTCTCATGTCGGGTACTTCGGCGTTGGAACTCCTTGCCCTCTGATGTGGTTAATGCTCCCAGCCTTCCAACTGTTAAGTCTAGGTTACAGTTATTTCTGTGAGGTCCCCTCCTTTTAATACCTTTTCTAACTATTTCTTTTATAACTTTTAATTCTATTGCTCATTTCTAATATCATGATAAGCTGAAGTTATGTCATTTAAATTGGAAAACACACTCAACCAGTCACTATGTGTTAATTGTTTAAGTAGTGCTGCCTGCTTGCCTGACTGGAGTGTCTGGCTGTACTTTTGGGCCTTGCCTTCCCTGCCCAGTCTAGGCTGGTTGCTGGTTGGTATGGCCCTACTAGGTAGGAATACCCTCAGGACACACTCACAGATACAGAAGACTCCTGGAAGAGGCCATTGAGCCTGTAACTTCAGCTCTGGATCACAAAGACTGTATTTTATGGTCAAGTGGTCATTGTGGTTGAGTCTTTTATAGTCTATGAATGCAGCATAATCAAACTTCTGTTTCTGGCTCTTCCATGCCCAATCCAATCTTATTTCAAATTCTGCAATTAATTTGGCACTAACTACATTAAAATTCTAGTGTTTGCCTATACTCCCCCCTCTCCCCTAGATGTAAGGAAATTCCTTACATTTAGGGGTTTTCCCCCCCACCACTAAAATATGTGTTTGCAACAAATTTAGTGTTCCCCATACAGAAATCATGCATTCTCCCAGGTCCCCAAGCTTGTTTTGGGAGAGAAGTGTAATGGACTTGTTGCCGCTGCTGCCACGTCCCGTACCGCTCCTTATGCCTGTGGTGAAGTGATACTTATTTTACTTGGATCTGCCTTTGATTTCCCATAGCTAGTAAAGTAACCCAATCAAGTACATACAGTAAACCCAATACAATCAGGCCAGTAGCTGCAGTCAGGGTACAAGTTGATTGTCAGGTTAGGTTAGTTTATAACCCTATGCACTTTTATATTTTGGTTAAAGGGCATGTTATTTTGCCCATTAACCCGTAAAGGCCGATAGGTCCCATATGGGACTGCGTGACCGCAGGCCGATAGGTCCCTTATGGGACAGCTACTTTACGCACGTATCAAAACTGCGCTATCATTGGTAACGCTGCTAATTTGGCTTGAGGAGTAGGCTTATGTCTACTCTGTAGCTGAACCATCACCACCTCTTACGCACCTACCTCTGTCCCATAGACCGACCCGGTAAAGTGACCACCACCTCTGCCACGCCATCGGCAGTGCTTCAGCAGCTGTAGCGGCTGTTGCTTCTGCACATGCCCCTAAACGTCCAAGGGGGACCAAAAAGGCTGCAATGATGGGAGATGATGCACGTGGGCCAGTTATGTGGAGGTCCAATGCAGGTGGCCAGTCCTCCCATGCCTGAAAAAAATCACACTGACTGCCCCACTGTCACAGAGGGTCCAAAAACAAACAAATAGGCCCATAATAGACCGGGAAAAGGCCCTGGGCGCACAACTGACCGAGTCTGACACCTCAGTAGTCCAGCCCAGCTCAGAGGGTTGCACGCGCCACCACAGTCTCCAACTACCGGCGATTATTCTGAAGCAACCAGGGTGGGCTAAGCAAAAATATTTCACATGCTGATATATTTATATGTATACTAACAGCTAAAATTGCAACGGACCGAGTCTGGCACCTCAGCAGTCCAGCCCAGCTCGGATCGAGAGTTGCACATGCCAACACGTCTCTAACTACCAGCGATTATTCTGAAGCAACCAGGGGGAGCTAAGCAAAAATATTTCACATGCTGATGTATTTATATGTATATTAACAGCTAAAATTGCTTCCAGGTCATTCTGCAAGAGTTGATTTTAAGACGATTAATGTGGCTGTGGGGGGGTAGACGCGGGGGGTATCGTCGGCCTTTACAGGTCAACCATAATATGTAGGCATGTATGGTATTTTGAGGTCGCAGAGTTAAACTACAAATTCGTCCCTCAATATATTAAACAGGCTTACAGTAAGACAATAGTTGCTATGTACTGATAGATCACTATATTAGAATAGCATTGCCGGTAAGAAGGATAAAGTTTAAACAGAGTTGCATGGACTTATACAGGTTGTTTAAATCTACTCCTGGGCTACCCTTCTCTCTTGTGCTGCTTCATTGCCTAATAAAAAGTAAGAACTTTGCGCACTTTTTAAGTTGACGAATAAGGAATTTGGCACGGGCATTTTGAATTGTGCACACTTTTTAAGTTGACGAATAAGGAATTTGACGCGGGCGTTTTGAATTGCTGAAATTAGGCGTCTCTGGAGAAGAGTAATTTATTAAACAGCTTGCATGCAGGAGTTAATTTGTCTAACATGTTGGTATAATGACTCGCCAAGAATTAATCTTATTGGGTGCATTCCATGATTGTTTCGAGACAAGCGAATACTGTGACTTGAGTAGTGCATGCTATACTAGTGAAACCAATGCCAATGTTATCTTACCATTTGGGTGATGTCAAGTTTATAATCCACTATAAATCTTTCATCAGGGTTAGCTAAGTTTTACGTAACCTCCTAGGCTCAGTGGAGCCGTATGTGGCGATCAGCCAGTGGGATTCACTCTGATATCCGAATCCTGAGTGACTCATCACCGCAAGGTGTTTATCATAGTCTCCTTAATGGACGAAATTTTAACTCTTCACTTGTTTGTGAGGTGTTAAAGCATAATTTCATCACCCCAAACACTACAATATTATAGCTACATAGAACACAGATCAATTAACTTTGACTAAGACTCCACCTGTGTGTTTCATGAAGCGTTACTGTGCCAGCTCAAATTCTACTGCTTCATTTACGAGTCCCGCTTACTTGGTTCAGGCAAGTGAACCCATACCCAACACATGCAGCAGTGATACCAACATGAGTAGCCTGTTTTCAATGGCTTTGTCCTTGGTGTCAGTTTGTATCGTGCTGAATGTGTAACGATAGTTTTTTGAGTATGTGTACGTGTCAACGTGTGGTTTTCAGGTTTTGTAAGTTTTCTAAAATACAGATAATGAAAATTTGAATTCATCTATGTTTTTTATTTGAAATATCAATATAGTATCGTTTTCGCCTGTCGGACTTTTCGCTAGCTAGTATCGGAATTGTGGATTTATATCGGGTATCAGTTATCGCCTATATTTGTGTCTCCAGTTAACGAATATCAGTTATCATTGATAAGGTTTTCCATTATCAGTTATCGGGTATCGGGAATAAGGTTTTCTGTTATCGTGCCCAGCTATGATGATACCTTTGTAGTATCTTACTTTGCAATATTCTGTCTTCAGGGTTACATTGTTTTACTGATTTTGGAATTTTTTTCAATGAGAGGGGACCAGATGCCACAGACATAACTTGTCCATTCCCTGACAGTTTGTTTGTGTGATTATTAAAATACATGTATACTTGGTGGAAATTAAATTGTACAGCATTTACACACTGGCACATGCTCTAAAAATTGAGCCCTAGGTTTGAAATGTATCTCAAACTTTGGGAGCCACTATCTCAAAATGTAATTTGGCAGACTTTAATAGTGAACTTCTCAGTAATGATGATATAACTTAGAAAACACATACAAGGCCCTATTATTATTTTTTTTTCTCTCTACTCACCTTAGTTCAAGTAGTACAATGTGTCAGCAAAATCAGTAAAAAAAAATTTCCCCTTATTTCCAATCATATTTTTAAAATGAGTTATGATATCAATATAAAAAAGAGCATTCTGTGAGTTGATTAAACACAGAAAACAGATGATTCAGTTGATCAAGAGGATGATTGACTTCAAAGAATCTTAAAAAATGGCATTAATTTTATATATAATCTTCACATTATTCCTAAACTAATTAACCAGTTTTCAAGAATGAGGAGCCAAAAACTTCCTCTGATAGTTGCTAATAAATGTACCCAATCTCATAATGATCAGCAAAATGCAGAAACACATCATGAGTAAAAAATAGACGGTTCCCTCTAACCCAGGGGTTCCCAACCGTTTTTTCAGGCGACCCCAACCATGCACCTCTAGACATGACTGAAACCCCACTAGTTTAGTTGTATATGTATTATTATAATATAATAACACTTATTATAATATAATAACACTATGTTCAATATTTTGAGGTCTTGACGACCCCACTTGGGGTCGCAACCCCAGGATTGGGAAAGGGGGCTCTAACCCTTTCAGTGCTAAATTGTCATAGTGACAATTGATCAGTTTTAAATCTCCCGCTCACAATTCATTTCCAACATTATTCCACACTCCACTGTAACTTTATTCTGATTGGTTCATGTCATATAGTGGGGTGTCCTACTTGCCCCCCACCCCCCCACCCCCACCTCCTGCACAACTACACCTCCATACAGGAAACAGCTGTATAGCATTTTCCTTTTTCTTTCCAATGATATGCTTGAATATTTGCTACAATGCATAGTTTCAGAGATGTGAAGGTGAAAAGAAACCCCCACATACCCCCTGCACGACTGTGCACAGGGGAGATCGGAGGGCATGACGCGTTGTGCACTGAAAGAGTTAAAGTAGGCTAGATTATTAGATATATTCGAGGCTGATGACAGGACAGTCTCCATGGCATTCACACCTATTTGTAATTATAAATCCTTGATAGGATGGTGAAATTCATTGTCTGAGGAAATCTTGCATTTCAACCCATGTTGTTGTTCACCCTCCTCATGTATGCATTGACCCGCTGTCCTCTTCAAATTTCTCTTTATAGAAAACACCTGAATTAGGATCCACTGTGTTTCACTTATTGTTTTAAACCAATATGTGAAAGCTGTACTATCTGTAATGCTGATTCTTTTCTTCTAGTGACCCTGTGATGAAGCAGTTTCTCCTGCACCTAGATGAAACCATGAAACTTGGCTCAAAGTTTGTCTTAGTGGATCTTGATGAATGCCATCTCTTTGTTCAACCTGAGGTGTATAATAGTCTAAAGGTAAAATAAACCGATATCCTTGCTCCTGAGAGGGAAATGATAGTGTACAGTGTTAAGGGAGGGGGATCTATCATCATAATCAAATTAATCCATCAAATCTGTTAACTTTAAAGGTTGTGGTCTTCCCCCTCTCCCAGCATATAACAAAATTACAAATTGTTGCATTTCCTTTTCCTTAGTGTCCTTAGTTAAAAGTTTTTCATTTTACAGTTTTATCTAGCTTTTTTTTTTTTTTTTTTTATATATATATATATATATATATATATATATATATATATATATATATATATATATAGAAATTATAGTTAAACAACTATCAAAGTTATTTAGGGGAAAAAAGAAAATGGCAGGGCACAAGATGTTGCCCTTTTGAAGCGGGAGTGGAAGTCCAGGGTCTCACTGCTAATGTATAACATCATAAGTGATCGTATACCACCCACCAGCAACTATTTTTTAGTCACATAATTTATTATGAATTTCATCAATGAATACTAGTTTGTCAATATGCATTATCACACACACTCAGATAACATTCAGATTCAGATGCCATATTTAAAGTCCTCTGACCATTTTCAAAGTAACACATGTTGATGGATTATTGCTCCTTCAATAGTCTCTACAGAAACATAAAACTGACACAAGAAAATTGTCATACTACATATTTTCAGAATGACATGCCTGTTATGGGCTACATTGAATCAGTATGAAATTATGCTTTCCTTTCCACTTAATTGTACCTTTATCTTAAATTGGTAAATATAATGATTTTCTATTCATGTATTTGTTTATTAAGGGAAAAGATATAGTACAGTTTTTATTCAGTTTGGTAAATAACATTGTGTCAGGAATGATCAAGAAACTACTTCCGTAAATCTGATACTCAGATTTTAATATAATGAATGATATTGCCCATCTATATCCATATGATTGCTTGAATGGTGTATTGCTTTGCCTGTATAAACTCAATGTTCCTCTTGTATAATTTGTTTTTACTCTATGTAAAGCTAATATACTTTTTTATGTTTCAGAATCTTATTGATGAACAATACGAAAAAGTGTACTACAATCAGAAAAGCAGCTTAGAGTAACTTAACATAATGGCATCTCGGGAATCAGGTATGATAATGTCTAGCTGGAGCTATGACTTGACAACTGCAGTATCATAAAACATTGTATAATTACTATTTTTGCTCCACATTACCAAAGCATATAGCTCTAAAGGAAGGTTACTAAAGGGTTTATTACAAATTTTATGAATCAATTATTTATTTGAGTGGCCGCGCATCCAAACCAGGCTAAGCGCCAAATTTAGCAATTTTGATTTTATGTTTATATCGCTATTATAACCCTTCTTCTAGTTGTCTGTGGTAGATCTATCCACTTTTCGACACAAGAAATATGATTAAACTCTCTTAAAGAGAGGTACTATTTAGTGTTATTTTTTATTCCATTATTTTTTGTTCATACTCAAAGTAAATGGAATTTCTTCTCTGCCATTTTTTTATCCACTATTTCATCTCTTTGCCACTGTGTTATATACATCAATACTTCATAGTGTAAATAATAGTACTATTGGGTTCCTAAGTGATGCGTGACATTAAAGTTTCTGTAGCAAAACGCTCTCAAAGTTTTCTAACATTCATTATAAACACAAAAAATCTTAGACTTGCATGGTATAGGTATCATTTTGCATAGTAAAAGCAATATACCATTGCACAGTAAAAATAGAGATGTAAATGTATATTCTGACCAAAATGACCATCATAACATCATTAATGCCGGAGTGACGAGAGTAAGATAGTCTCCGAACTTTGACCGCGATTTGCGGCAAACTTTGGTTTTGGCGCTTAGCCTGGTTTGGACGCGCAGCCCCTCATTTATTTGATTACTTTTTGCGTGTGGCTGTAAAATGGTAACTAGGATGCACCTGAGATGATAGGTTAAGTATACAAGTTTGTACTCTTCATGTATGTCATAATAGGTGACTAACCGAGGCATAGCTCACATCACAGAAGACTGAGGATGGGGACTGGGTTTCTCTCAACAGTCTGTCCAGTGTCTTAAAATGGCCACATGGCTTTTGTTATATCCCCACCTTGCCTTTCAATAAACAGTATCACCGATTACAGTGACTATTCTGACATACTCCTCAGCTAAAGAAAGAATTTATTGAATGAGAAAGTAGATATGGTGTAATTATTTCAGTTTTTTGTAATCTATGTAGCCATGCTTTAACTAGTAGATTCTAAAAAATCTGAACTTTGGTTGCAGGTCGCCTGAAAGATGCTTCGTCCAAGCGCATCCTGGATGAGAGTGCCAGGAGAAGAAGGGCAAGGAAGGCACTGGAGGCTCTTGAGCAGGACAACTTCCATGATGATCCTCATGCAAATTTGGTTATGAGTAAGAAAGCACCTAAGTTTGAGGAGTCGCTTGATGGCAATAAAAACAAAGATCGCAAGAGAAGGACCAGGAGCTCCGAATACTTTAAACAGAGGTGAGAATACAAGTACTGTGGAACTTACATAGATATTAAATGTTAATTTTTAGAGAAGCCATTGGCTTTGTTGGCCTATTGTTTTAAAAGTTAGGGAGATCTCATGACAAAGAATTTTTTCCCTTACCTCAGTCAGTTTTTTAAAAATCTTGAGGTGCATATTACATCACACTTCAAGATCAACCTCAGTTTATCTCTAAATTAGACATAATCTAGTCAGATTCACTCTTTAGCCTACCCCATTGAACTTTTTAAATACCTCCAAGTCCTCCACATGGAACTTCATCATCTTTATATTCTTTCAGACAATTATTTAATATGAAATAGCCAAACTATGAACTAGATTTAAGTTATTAATTACCAGGGACTTTTCCACCTGTTTAATGTTTTGTGTCAAGCTCTGGCTCTCATCATGCCTCGTATAAGTGTAAGTGTTATGATGATAGGTCATAACAGTGTAAATGACAGAGGTAATGTACAATCATTACTTAAAAAGCACCACAGAAAGTACACTGTGAAGTCATATATTAAGTTGTCCAAAATTTTCAGGTTCCGTAAAAACTTCACCATTCTACTCGAGGAAGAGCAAGCACTGTATCCTGATGGCCCTAATTATCTGACAGTTCAAGCCCCATCCTCAAAAATGCCTGAGCGACGTCTGTGTGCAGTTTGTGGTTTCCCAGCACCCTACACATGTATCCCATGTGGTGCAAGATACTGCTCCACCAAGTGCCTCTCCACACATGAGGACACACGGTGTTTGAAGTGGACTGCCTAAAGAATTGCTTCAATGAAAGCTTGGTGAACAAAGGAAAAGATATATTGATGCTAAGGGTTTAAAAATGTAAATTTAAATTGGTTACACTTCAGGGCCCATATCCACGAAAGTGTCTAAGGCCGATGCTACTTAAGCACAAAATCATACATAGCTTATGGTCAACGAGTTAGGGCCGTTGTAACTTATCGTGCTTAGACCATTCTCTGTTGATGTCGCTCGTCTCGCTAGAACGCACAGCGAGCAAAATTTCGACATGAATCATGTTAAATAAAACATAGTTATACTTACATTTTCTTTGTTTTTTATTTTAATAATTTTACAATACAATTTTTGACCAAATAACACGGAGTGAATGACAGTATTTCTTGGAAAAGAAAAATATTAAAATACATTCCCGTTGGAAACGAGAATTTGTGTAAACAAACAGTCACCAGCTCAGTCACCCTGTACAACCTGCCTTCGGCGTTGTGTGTTCCAACTCTACCAGATCTCCTCCTGTCCTACAATACCAGGTAAGGCTTGAAGGTATTAAAAATATTGCTTAATGGTATTTTATAGGAAAACTTGAAAAGATCATTCCAGTATAAGTTAGTCAATTCGTTCACATGGTGGAGTCAGTTTGCCCACTCGGTTGAGTCACTTCACCCTTTCTCGATTAATTCCTTTGGTTTTTGTTAAGTTACGGTAATATGCCCTAAGACGAAAAAGAAGTGCACCACTTGAAATAAGACATGTTTTTCAGACACTTCTTCTATACCCTTTTTTGTGCAAATGACTCCACGTGTTCAGCGGGCTACCAACGGTTACGAGTGCGTGATTGTGAGGTTGAAGATGGGGTTTGAGTTTAGCTACAATACTTAAAGAAGGTGATATTTAGCAATAAGAAATGTGTTCATTTTATATGAATCACTCCCCTGCTCTACCCTTTACCGCTTCCTTAAACTGACTCCACTCCACCTCAACGACACCTACCTCTTTGTCTCTTTCTTCCCTTCATTCTATACTCAAATTCTGCAGCTTTACCCTCTTTGCTCAACTCCCTAATTTCTCTGAACCTCTCTTAATTTTACCCCAAATACTAGAACATAGATTCTAATTTATGCTTATTTTTCAATCAAAGCAATGTTATTAAAATAACCATTTTGGGTAAAATATTACTTCCATATTCATATTTCTATTCATTGTGATTAAGGCTTCATTCAATAAAAAGAAAGGAAATTACTGTCAGTCAGTTGTTTATATCATTCATTAATTGAATTTTTTTTTTTTACACAAGGCCGGCCAAAGGCACAGCAAAATTAGTAAAGAATATAAGATAGATTGTGTTCATGTAAGGTAATATAGTGTATAGATTATATAATGTAGTATACTATTCTAGGAGTGATTTCACTATGCTGGCAGGTGTGTCCTTGCATCTTCCAAGCTTGTACACCATGTAATGATTAAATCCATTGCTTGCAGACAGGACGTGAGCCCTGCTGCAGGAGGAGCCACAGCAGATCCGTTGGTCAGTTTCAATAGCCACGAATCTGCAGATGCACCAACTGTAATATATGTTGATGCATCTGCAGAAGAAGCGCTTCCCCCTTCATCCACCCCCTCAGAAGATCCCACAGGACAAATGGGAGCTGTAAGGGCAGTGGAGTCTGCTGCCCAGGAACACAAGGCAGCTGCTCAGGCAGTGGCATCCGCTGCACGGGCCCAAGAGGCAGCTGCCCGAGCACAGGAGTCCGCTGAGGGCCAAGGAGTCCGCTGCGAGGGCCAAGGAGTCCGCTCAGGCCAAGGAGGCAGCTATGCGGGCCAAGGAACAGGCTGCCAAGGAGAAAATTGAGGTCATGAGGCTTAAAGCTAAATACTATAAATTTAAACTAGAAAATAAATAAACATACAACCAAATACTACTTCTGTTATTTCTAACATTATTAAACTATTATAAGCTTAGTTCTCATATGTATTGTAATTTGTACTTATACTGACACTGCTTTTTTTTGCATAGTTTCTGACTATACAATTAGAATTTTGACTGTGGAAAGATATACTATGGTGAAGCTTTCTAGTCTCCTTTTTAGAAAACAATCATAAGAAGGTCATCAGAAATTGTGGTTAGGAGATGAGAGACTATGCTAATGGGAATTTAAATTTATCATAATGCATTAAAAGGTAGGAAACATTACCAATGTAGGTACCACGAGGCCCTGTTGGAGGACGTTCCATCAGTCCTCATTGCTGAGAAGAGAAATGATGACATTAAGAGAAATGTATAAAATCAATGTGAAGCAAGTATAATTATTTATCTATTTTATCGATCATATCTATTTTTCCATCTCTCACCTGTTCACCCATCCGTCCCACTCCCCTACCACCTTCATCTCATTAGTGATCTTCCAATAAGTAATTAATTAAATTAGAACATAATACCAGTTTCTCTTGCAAAGATTCAACTTACCTGAAATGCAAGGTGCAGAATGCATCCCGATAAACGACCCTCATTACGGTGACCACGGGCGCATTGGCAGGTTCTTCTGCAGCATCATTTAATGGCACTGGGACTTGTGCCTCTGCACCCATTGGTTGCTCGTCATCCAGAGGAAGAGGAAGATTCCTATCCTTGCAAATATTGTGCAGCATTCCACACATGAATGATTTTGCACACCTTGAGGGGGCCTCAATCGTACCTCACCATGCAAAACATGAAATCGGCGTTTGAGTTGTCCAATTCCACGTTCAACAATACTGCGTGTAATTTTGTGAGACCTGGATGAATAACAATGGTAATTAATTGTAATTAATTGTTGTCGTTGTTGTCCTAGTGGTAATCTTGTTGAGTTAGTCTACACTTCATATGATGAGTTAGTGGTTATCAAAGTTTCAGCAAAAATATACAGGACAAAATTTGGGACTCAACTCTCAGTGGCGATTCAGGCAAATAGTAATTTAACTTTGAGCACAGGTTAAGGTTTTTAATGCATAGGGCGTTGAGTCAGATTTAGTACTAAATACACCCCATTCCCAGTGTTAGTTCTTACCAGTCTCACTGACTAAACTACTTATAAACGTTATATCACGTTATATATATATATATATATATATATATATATATATATATATATATATATATATATATATATATATATATATATATATATATATATATATATATATATACCAAGCCCAATACTATCTTTCCGAAATGAAACTTAATCCAACCTAACCAAACTTAACCTAACTACTACTAATACTGTCTACTACTACTACTAATACCACTGCTGCTGCTGCTACTGCTATCAATAATAATAATAATAATAATAATAATAATAAGACAATGTATTTACCTATTATATCGTGACTGAGGTCCAGGCAGTGGGCGAGATAAGGTGTAAGGAGCCATGTCTTGCTGGGGTACCCACTGTCTCCAAGCAAGTGACTTCCTGCTGGCACATATCCTCCGTCAAACAATCTTGACAATCCACTGCTGTTCAAGATACGTGCATCATGCACTGACCTGGCCACTTGGCAAGAATGTCCAATATTCGATAATTGGCATCAAATACAACTTGGACATTCATGCTGTGATACCCCTTCCGGTTCACATACACTTCTTCTTGATCCTCGGTGCCACAATTGGATGTGTGTGCCATCAATGGCACCTACGATGTTAGGGAAATTGGCTATAGCAAAGAATTCTGCTTTCTTTCGGTCAGCGCTGTCTTGGGTGACAGGAAAAGTTATGAACCTCTTGAGGACATTAACATCTGCAAGGGCGTCTATAGTTTTACTGATGGCTCTGCTGATGCTGGACTGTGAGGGGCAAGGTCATCACTGCTACATTGTTGCATTTTGCCAGTAGCAAGATATCTTAAGGTTATGAGAACCTTCAACTCCGGGGTGAGCGGGTTAGACCTGTTGGTATCACTCTTCAGCGCTGCCCTTACAAGGTTGGTAACAAATAATATACCTTCCCGGTCTAACCTGTACCTCTTGATGAGCTCAGCATCATTAAGTTCATTTAGAACGTCCTTTCTAAGGTAATTATTCCCTGGCTGATGTGGTTGTTGCTCTTGTGGCGCTGCCATCTTGATTGTTTACGTTCAAATCCATCGTCCTTAAGGGCTGGTGAGACAGGGTCCAGCCTGTTTTACCGCTAAGCACGATGTTAGGGCCGTCGAAAAATTTTATGTACGACGTCAGGCAAGTTAGGCACGATAGCCGCCATTTTATTTTGCTATGGACGACGGCATCGGCCTAAGACACTTTCGTGGATACCGGCCCAGGACTACAAGGTAATTGGAAATGGCTCGGCAAGTAACTTGAGATGTGAAGGTATGGAGAAATAATGTATTATGGCAGAATAGTTTTAAACTGCCCCCCCTCCAAAAAATGTTTCCCCCGTCTAATTTATTTTTAAATCTATTCATGTAATTTAAACTTTCAAGCTAAAAGTACACTATTAAAAAAGACAACCTTCTTAAAAAGGTTTTGGGTTAGTAATGTGGTGGTAATAAATATGGCAATTTTTTATCAGCATGTGCAATTTATCTTAAAATTTGCTCATGTAATGCAAATTATCATGTAGCTATTCAAGCGGAAAATCCACTCATCAGAAAAGACCTAAACTTCTTAAAAAGATTTTGAGTAACTAATGGGGTTTAGTAGTAAATATGAATTTTTTTATCAATATGTATTAGATTATTCTTATGGAAAGCATAATAATTTCTATATCTGGTTTGTCGTCCCTGCTGCATGATCAATATTTTTTGTAGAAAAATCATTGTACAATAAAATACTATAATGATCATCAATAGTTGAACCTAACAAAGTAAGAAACTTTCATCACACGGAAAGCTCACTTTTATCACTTATCACTGAACTGTAGTTCTTGAGAGAAGAAAGGGTAAATATAGGTCAAATATAACAAGGTGTGAAGTTTTCTTGGGAGTCTGAGTATGAACAGAGAGAGAACTGACAGAATTGTGAGCATGGATGAAAAGGGGAGTGAAAATGTTATTTTTACCTATGCCTCAAAAACAGGTGTGGAATGAGTCACCATAAAGATAGGTATAAGAGAGATAAACCACCTAAGAAGAGCACATAGGCTAACAAAATATTGTTCAATATGGAGGACAGCTAAAGGAATTCAATGCAGTGGTGGAATGGGCAAATTGTAATGTTTGGGCATGTGATGAAAATGTGGAGTAACTCAGTGTCATCCAAAGTGTATGACAGTCAGATAGGAGTGTGAAGTGGCTAGGGTGCCACTGGTCAAATATAATTATTGGATTGAAAAATGAGTGAGACATGGAAGGAAGGGCTGTACTGATGTTGCATAATGGGGAGATCGCAAGAGACCTTTAGTCACTCTTCTCATGGTAAGTTTGTGGAAGGAACAGACTGGAGCTATTGATGTATAAAAAAAGAAGTCAATCCTACCTATGTACAAATAAATTGCTACATAACCTAGATGTACAAATTTAGAAAATGTAAATGATGACATACATAAATTTAATTTTATGTGCTATAAGAGGAATAGGATGGAGCGACTTTTGCTAACAATATCGTGAACAGCAACTTTCCTGAGGACCAAGGTATACAAGTAATGTGTCCTGCCATTCTTAACATAATTCAGAAACTTGGTGCCACTCTTAACACAGTTCAGAAACTTGGTGCCTCACAAAGTATTTAGAGAAAATGAAGCACACAAGAGAAATGGAGAGATTCTGGGTATAACATAGAGAGGAGGGAAGTGAGCATCATGGATTAGAGAACAGACAAAGGTTGAAGAATGACCATGAAGAACAAGAATTGGACTTAGGCAGGCCACACCATCTGCAGAACTGGTAACAGCTGGCAATGAAAGTCAGTTGCAACTCAGAAATTGTAGAAGTCGGGGCAGGTGAAATTAAGAGCACCTGACAGAGAAGGATGGAGTACACTAACATCAGACAGAGAAAATGGTGAATGTTATGAAAGAACTATATCCTGCAGTGAACTAGTAATGGATGATGATGAAAAGGAGGATGTAGATGATGACAATGTTTTTAGTGGAACTGCTACAACAGCAATGTAACTGACTACTGTAAAAGCTATTTCCCAAACTACAAAAAAATAAATTAATAAATATACCAACATAAATGATGTCCCCACACAGCTCAGATTACCAGTGGTTCATCACCATCATCAAAGACAACTTCACTTCCTGCAAGGACAGAGTGGGGTGTCAGAAAAAAGCCTCAGTAAAGTATGTAACTTCTAAAATGACACAATCAGTACATTTAACTTTTTGTCTCAATCTATTAGTCCATCTCAAATATTTTACATTTTAGTTTTGGCATGTCAAATTAGTACTGCTTATTTTCTTGTTCAAGATTCACTTGTCCTATAACTCTGGTTCCTTAGAATTATGTACAAGCATTATAAGGCCATTCATATCAGCTCTCATTCTCTTCTCCATACTCCATGTCATTACATGCTACTTCTTCTTCATCGTCAAAATATCTCTCTTCTTCATCTCGTGCTCTGATGTCTAGTAGATCATAGGCATCATTGTTGTCCACTTCCCTGAGAAAGAACAGAATCTATATGTTACATTAAGTTGACAAGGTTGGCTAATGGTCACAGCCAAACCAACCCTACTTTTGCTACACCAGCAAAGTGGTATGAACTCAATATTTCTCACAACTTTTGCAGCTACATCCTATTTCAACCTATTATCCATAACTATATACCCTATCATGCTCCTTTCATTCACTCTTGTCCATTTATATCAAGGGATCAACTTTTGCTGTAAGGTGTTTTCCAAGCTCAAGTCCCTCTCAGCACAGACATCCATTAACATCCCACTTTCCAACCACATCTCCAATGTCCATGCTTACAACTTTCACATTCATATTCCGTAAGAATTTTTTCTTTCTTTCCTAAAACAATTGCACACTGGCCTATATCCTCCCAAAATCTCTTCATTCCAATCTTGCATTTTCTTCCAGTATCATTTACTGAGACACACACACTCTCCACTAGGGATGTACCGATGTATCTGTATCAATGGTATCGGCACATTTTAAGAGTATCGGTATCGGCTGATTTTCTGCCGATATACTGATACTTGAAGGAGTTTTATACAGCACATGTCAGTCGTTGCAAATAATTTTGTTCAACAGAAATTCAATTTTCTAAACTGTTGAAAAAATATCAGAAAAGTGTAATTATCTAGTATCATGATACAGGTAACTCGATTTACGCAAGTTTGGTTTACGTGTTTTTTAAATAACGCGGGGTCCAAAATCCAAATAAATGATTAATTTACACGTTTTTTTCATTTATATGCGGTATTTTATGGAGTGGCCACCAGATGTCTTATGCAACTGAACTCACACGGCGCCATGGCCACACAACAGCTCAGTTCTTCCCGCGCGCCACTTGAACAACATTACAGTACCCACGCTGCCACGCTACTCAACAATAGGGGTGGGGAGGTACCGGTACTAACGGTACCAGCTATACAGTACGGTACCGGTACCAGACTGCTCGGTACTGGTACCAATACTAGCCAGTCGCTCATGGTGTCTTTCATTTCTTCTTCACACGAGTGAGGCTGAGACTGAATGCCTGAGTGGATATCTCAGTGATATGGATATTCTCTCTCTCTCTCCACTGAATGAAGTGAATATTTTTCAATAGAAACCTACCTCTTGTTTGATTTACATTGTTTTTGATTTACGTGACCTCTTCAAGGACACAATACTCACGTAAATCGAGAGTTACCTGTACTACATAGTTTGGAATTTCCCGTGATTTAATTTTCATCACTTTAAATGATAAGATTCATATTACTTTGAATACAAGTATACAATACGTAGTATACAGTATAGCCTTTGCTTTACAGGTTTAGTACTAGTAGCTTCGGTGCGGGATTGACGGAGCCCCTCCACTTGCCAGTCACCTCATTTGCCTGCCTCAGTCAGTCAGACGGTCGCCCCGCAACAGGGCACATTGCCAGGGTCTTGGGATTTCTTCACAGTCTTCTGCCTAAATGTACGGCAATTCAGGTAAAGCTAACCTAGCTGAGTCAACTAGACCTCACGAGGCGTCTCCTCCCTCGATCGCCCCTTGTCGAAACTCATGGGGGTGTGTTAATACTTCCCTTCTATGGTGGAACAACGAGTAGTGGGTCTTTTTTTTCTTAACATTTGATACTGCCCTTTAGCTGCAGGAATTGTTCTATAAAAAGAAAAAAAAAAAAATCAGTGCACAGGTATCGGTATCAGTCAAATATTGGGGTATCGATATTAATCAAAATTTTGGTATCGGTACATTCCTACTCTCCACTCATAATCATTTTCTGTCCACCCCTCAAGGGTCCATTGGCAGCTGACAGGGCTAGTGCACTGCTCATTCCTGGAGGGACACAGGGCATTGGATCGCTGAGAAGCTAAAGGGAGAACCGTCAAAGTCCATACAGTAATAAAATGTATTATAAAAAAAGGGACAACCTTAAAAACAAATATTGACAGTACCTGCCCCCCATTAGTTACACCAAATAAAAACATCAATTATATAGAAGAGTAAAAAAAATGTGGTGTACTACCATGGCCATGTCCTGAAGGCAGGGTAGGACTTGGCTACTGTAACCAATAAGAATGGTAGAGAGCAACTATAGTCTATTCATTTGGGCAAGACCACTCATGGTAGCTTAGTCCCAGCGACTCCACTTCCCCCTTCTGGCTGGATAGCTCTGAGCGGGATGATGTAACCTACTTGTCATGTTCAGTAAACATAAAATGGTAAGTAGTGAAAATAAAATGTTAAGTAGTCAACATAAAATGGTAAGTAGTAATAATAAAATGTTAAGTAGTCAACATAAAATGGTAAGTAGTGATATGTAATAAAATGCTAAGTAGTCAACACAAAATACATATCGAACACAAACTGCTAATTAGCAGTTTGTGTTAGATATGTATTTTATGTTAACTACTTATCATTTTATTATCACTACTTACCATTTTATGATGACTACTTAACATGACAAGTAGGTTACATCATCCGGCTCGGAGCTACCCAGCCAGAAGAGGGAAGTGGAGTCGCTGGGACCAAGCTACCGTGAGTGGCCTTGCCCAAATGAATAGACTGTAGTTTCCAACAATCGATGCTTAACTTTGCATTATGCCACAACCTTTCAATACAAAAAATTTTGGTCTCATTGGCAGTGGTGTAGCTAGGCGGGGACAGTCAGGCATGGAGGGGCACTATAGAAATAGAGCTCAGGAGTGTCCTAATGCCACATAACAGGGGGGCACCCCCCCCCCCCACCATAGCTAATGTACTGCTCATTGATTACAATCCTGACACAGAACTAATATTATATGGCTTCTCAGCAATTAAACCTAGAAACTGATTACAGGATTTGTAAAATGTGTGAGGATAATGCCCCAGCCAAAACTGTGAATCAAAATTTCGAATTGTATGTAATAATCATTGATCTTTTCTGAAAAGCATATATTGTGAATGACTTACTTGTAGTCAAAATCTTTATTCTGTCCTCTTAGAAAATTATTGTATCCTGCTGAGTAGAATTCCTCCTTGAACATCTGCTTCTCCCTGGAATCAACAGCAGAATCCATCTCTACATCTTCATCATATTCGTCTTCTTCATCAGTATCCTCTTCCTCAAACATGTCATCTTCTTGATCTTTTTTTTGTTTCTTCAGTTCTTTGTGCTCACGGTTATCAATGTGATGTAGCAGTAGAGAAGAAAACCTATAAAGAACAATAGTGGTGAGAATACAGAGATTGAGGTGCTTTGGACTCGTGAAGAGAAGGGGAGGATGGTGAAGCACTGAGGAGAGCTGTTTGGGTGGAAGTGCCAGGTCATTGCCCACCAGGCAGGCCAAAGAAGATATGGAGTGTGTTGAATAGGATTTGGTAGCAATGGGCACTGGGGAGGTTGAGGAAGTGGACAAAAGTAATTGGAGGTGTATCATCGACTGTCTAACCTCATAAGAGGTTTTAGGAAAACCTAGTCTTAAAACAGATGATGATGATGATGTTAACCAACTCTCTTCCCTTAACTGCCTGTGGCCTGTGTATAAATTATTTCAACCAGAACTGGTATAAGGATTCAAATCCAATAAAAGTTGCAACATGAAATGCTTTTTATATATTTGTTGTCTGATTACCATAAAAAAAAATCATGACACGAAAGGCTACACTAGTGTGGGAGTTAATATTGATGTAGTGCAACCATATCCACATGGAGAGGTGGAGAAGGATCAGATAAATGAGGCAAAGTCATACAGAGTTAGGGTAGAGAGCAAGACAGTGATTAGGGAAATGGGAAAGGATGTGATGATTAAATTTTTGTACTTTGGGATGGTTCTGTGGAAACACTGGAGTATATAGGGAGTGGTGAGGGAGAGAGCAGTGAGGGGCAGACAAGTAATAGGTATGTTGGAGAACAAATGAAAAGATGAAGTGTCAGTATGTGGGTAAAGGTGCGGGAAAATATTGTTAAATGAGCAGGAAATACCACTTGAATCAAAAGAGGTGAGTTACCTGCTAATCTCCCTAGCTCCTACTTATGACAAACAGAATTTAGTACTTAGCTTAGAGCCCCAGAACATAGAGAGAGATGTGGGTGGAGGTATCAGAAAGTTGCCCTAGAAATGTGGTGGTTGATGAGTTCCAATAGGCTCCAAGGTGCTTTGTGGAGGCTAAGGCATGAGACATGGCATGTTCTGGTTGCTCACAGCCTTTCCTTTAAAGTATACTTCTCAAGGTATGAAAACAACTAAGTTGGAGACACAGGCATGAAGATGTTCTCACTGTGGCATCTGGTATCAGAGAGAGCGGCCTGGCAATTTTAGACTCGCCAAGTTATGAATGCCATGTCACGAGATGAATCGCTGCAGACGTTCGAAACACTTTTCACTTTGCTTCTAATTCTACTGTGGTATTGAAATACTACCACTTGTTACCTAGTTTTAATTCAGTATCACCAAATCAATAATAATAATATGTACTATACAGGTAACTCTCAATTTATGCGAGTTTGGTTTACACGTTTTTTAAATAACACGGGGTCCAAAATCCAAATAAATGTTTAATTTACACGTTTTTTTTCACTTATAAGTGATATTTTAAGGAGTGGCCACCAGATGTCTCATGCAACTGGACTCACACGGCGCCGCAGCCACACAGCTGAGCTCAGTTCTTCCCGCGCGCCACTTGAACAACAATACAGTACCCACGCTGCCACACTACTCAACAATAAGGGTGGGCAGGTACCGGTACCAGTACCGGTACTAACGGTACCAGCTATACGGTACGGTACTAGTATCAGACTGCTCGGTACCGTTACCAATACCAGCCAGTCGCTCATGGTGTCCCTCATTTCTTCCTCACACGAGTGAGGCTGAGACTGAGTGGATATCTCAGTGATATGGATACACACACACACACACACACACACACACACACACACTCGCTCCCTCCCTCCCTCCCTCCCTCCCTCCCTCCCTCCCTCACTCTCTCTCTCTCTCTCTCTCTCTCTCTCTCTCTCTCTCTCTCTCTCTCTCTCTCTCTCTCTCTCTCTCTCTCTCTCTCTCTCTCTCTCTCTCTCTCTCTCTCTCTCTCTCTCTCTCTCTCTCTCTCTCTCTCTCTCTCTCTCTCTCTCTCTCTCTCTCTCTCTCTCTCTCTCTCTCTCTCTCTCTCTCTCTCTCTCTCTCTCTCTCTCTCTCTCTCTCTCTCTCTCTCTCTCTCTCTCTCTCTCTCTCTCTCTCTCTCTCTCTCTCTCTCTCTCTCTCTCTCTCTCTCTCTCTCTCTCTCTCTCTCTCTCTCTCTCTCTCTCTCTCTCTCTCTCTCTCTCTCTCTCTCTCTCTCTCTCTCTCTCTCTCTCTCTCTCTCTCTCTCTCTCTCTCTCTCTCTCTCTCTCTCTCTCTCTCTCTCTCTCTCTCTCTCTCTCTCTCTCTCTCTCTCTCTCTCTCTCTCTCTCTCTCTCTCTCTCTCTCTCTCTCTCTCTCTCTCTCTCTCTCTCTCTCTCTCTCTCTCTCCACTGAATGAAGTGAATATTTTTCGATAGAAACCTACCTCTTGTTTGATTTACATTGTTTTTGATTTACGCGACCTCATCAAGGACACAATACTCGTGTAAATCGAAAGTTACCACAATATAGACAAACTGGAAGAATTTCCACAAATATATAAGGAACAGTATTACCCCCCCCACTCTGGAATTTGTAGCAAATACATACTTGGAATTTAGCACAGCAATCACAGATATGCTCAATGAAAATAAGCTTCATAAGAGTTGCATGTGGTGGCTTAAGATGGAATGGAGAAAGTAATGAAAATATGTATGTGAGTTTTTGTATAGGTGTAATAGCAAAGACAGAGTATAGCGGAGTGGGTGAATAAATAAAACATGAATATGTGATAGAAAGGAGTGAAGATAACTTTGTGAAGAATGTGTGCAGGCAGTATTAAGGGAAAGGATCTAAAGGGGAAACCCTCTATAAAATGGACCAATTGAGTGAGTAACTATAGGAGAAAGAGAGAGTTAGGTGCCAAAAGATTACTGGGAGTGTCGGAATATGAAAAACTGGAGAGGTTTCAGCCATAGTAAATACCCTGGAGAGGTTCCTATGAGGGGACAGGATGTCAGATATAGATAGATAGACAACAATGACTCTGCCTGCTCCCCATTACTTTAAACCCCTATCATCACAGGATATTTTTGTGATTCCCAGTTCATAAAAAAAAATCATACTAACTAATATATTTAGCAGCTATATACTGTACTTTATCAATGGAGTAACTGACTGCAACAACCATAAGACATCAACCAAAATCAGGAGGGTTAGGAAACTCTTCAAATGAACATGGCCCTTTGTAGTTTGACCTTACAACATACAATGCAGGACACTTGAAGGCAAAAAAATAATCATAATGAGGGAAGGAATGTGAAAAATTACTTTAGATTCCTCTCTCTAAAAAGAAATATATTGTGCAAGCTTTTGGGTATTTATAGATACTACTCACTTGGTCTCAGTAGTATTAGCAGCCTGATGTTTTTCCTCCCTCTCCTCCTCAGTCTGGTGCTGACCAATAAGATAGTCATACAGGAGTGGGTCTCGGCGCTCCATCTCTTGTTCACTGAAGTAATCTCCAGAGCGTCGCATTTTTTGGAGGGCAGCATATCTTCTGTTCCGAACAGTTATCCTGAAATTGAATGACTATATAAGCAAGGAATCTCTACTGATTCCAAATATTAGCATCCAATTATCAAAAGCAAAACCCTGCAGGCAAAATTTTAAATCAGCACAGAAGAGTATGGACCAAAAATCCCTCAAGAAAGTTTAAAGGCCTAATGGTCAAAATAAGAAAATTAGATGACTAAGTGACAGAGTGTGGTTCAAGAAAAATATAAGTAGTGGGTAGCAGCTTTAACTCCATTACAAAGCAAAATTAACTTACTTTGCAGTGTGCTTATTTTTATACTTCAGTGCTTCAGCCAGGAAATAGTCCACTTCCACATCACCTTCATATTTCTGGAAATAATGCAAGTGTTCTTGCTCCAAGTGTTTTCCAAACCTGCATGAAAAATTGAATTAGGCTAAAACCTTTCCACTACCCCCTAATGTTTGGTTCCTCATAATTTTTCACCTCTTTCTCATCATCATTGATTTATACTAATGATAAAAACATCTAACAAAGTATAACCGAAAAGAATAATAATTACTCTACCTGTACAAAAATTGTCCAGGTTTCTCTTCCAAAAGGTTTTCAATTATTTCTTTTCTTTCTTCATATGTGAGATCAGGTTCATATCTTTGCTGACTTTTCACTTCAATGCTGCTGGCTGCCAAGAAATTCACTAACCGATCCCTGAGTGGCAACACATAGGTGTTATCTTCCTTTGTGGTGGTGTCCTCTGGTGCTTTGCTTTCTTCCTGTGATCCCTGGGCTTCCTCTGAGGTTGGCTTTATTTGGAAGCATGTTTCTTTCTCTTCTATTTTATCCTCTTCAAATTCTCCCCACATGAGTTTACCTTTCTAACCCTAACATGGAAAAAGTAACTTGTTAAAAATAGTTCACCATATGTAACAAAAAAAAAAGGAATTAAATACAACTTCTTTATGAATTTAAATATGTATCACATGTAGTACCACAACAACTACAAAAATCAATCCTATTATTGGGAAAAGCAAGGAGCTGATGATTTCTTAGTATACAATGTGTTAAGAGCCAAAAAGACAAAAAAGGACATGAAAGGAGCAAAGTTTGTAAACGTCAAAAATGAAGGAAGACAGAAAAAGATGGAGAATATTTTGAAAGGCAAGGTGAGAGTAACTGAAGGAATGTCAGATACTTTTAAGATAAGTGCTGGAGTGCATCAGGACTAAGCCATCAGTCCTCTTTTGTTTACTGTAGTGATGGAGAAGCCATGAAGAAGTGTAGAACAGGGGACCCATGGGAGCTGCTGTATGTAGATGATTTAATCTAAACAGCTGAGACAAAGGAGTAAGTTGAGAGAAAATTTATCTATTGGAGGCAAACTTTGGAGAGAAGTTTAAAGGTGAATATGACCAAAACAAAGATAATGGTAACAGGGAAGAAAATAGAGCAAAATACAAGTGAAAAAATTTCCCTGTGGAGTGTGCGCTGGAGAAGTGGGAGTAAGTTCTACTCTTTGCACGGAATGTGATAAAAAAGATGTTCGGAACTAAGAAACCTAAACAGTAGTAGATTTCTGGTGTCCAATGTGTTTAACCTGTACAGTACTAGCGACGCGTATTCGCATCAGCGCCTATGGTTGCAGGAAATATTAGTGATGCGTATACACATCAGGCTTGCTAAACACTGTTACAGTCGATGTAGCGGGTTTATTTTTGCTACAGAGACTGCTGCAGACAATGGCAACACTACGTGAGTGCGTTTGTAGCATTGGCAACACTACCCAAGCTGGGGAGGAATCACAAGCCACCTGTGACATCAAGATCAATATCAAGACCAAGTGTAAACAATGTCGAGGCGGCCCATTCCTTTTGCCATATAGCGATAGACAGTGAGCTTGAGGTTTCTTCACCTGAAGAAGACGTGGGAGCACTCTCAGACTCTGGTTCGGACAAGGATTATGTGCCAGATGAGGATACAGGCTATATTGAGCCGCTTTTGTAACACGAGATTCTACTGTCCTGAAAATCCTACACTTATACCCCATGAAATGGTGCTCTCTGAAGTATTCTACACCTGTGTGCAACAAAAATAGGCTACCTGGCCTCTATCACTTGTCAAATCCTCCATAAACCATCGATCACGTGCAGGGGCCGTTTTCAGCCACACCGTAGTAACACTTCATGGAGTTCTCCTGCAAAAAGTAAATCTATGACATGTGTTTTTTTTATTTTTTCCACTTTTCCCATCACATGGAACATTTTTAAGCCCCCCCCCCAAAAAAATATTTAAAAAAAATTGGCCGGTACTGGGCAAGCCAAAAATACTTAAATCAGCCGGTACTGTACGGGTTAAGAAGAATCAAAGGAGGGGAACCACCAAAAGAGGAAGAGGCAGAGACGATAAAAGTGGATGGTGGTGTAATAGGAGTGGTACAGTTTTGCTATCTTGGTGATATGCTAGATAGGGAGGGTAGAGTGGAGAAAGAAGTGAGAACACTGGTAGCAACAACATGGAGGAAGTGGAGAGAAATAGCAAAACTGCTGATAAATAGGAGTATTCTGCTGGAAAACAGAAGAAAGTATTTGAAGCGTGTATCAAATCAGTATTGCTATATGGTTCTGAGACAAAGGCCTTAACAAAAAAATTGGAGGATGGGTTGGTTGGCAGTGATTGGAGTGTTGAGGTATATGGCTGGGACCACATGGAGAGATGGGGTGTCCAGTGAAGAGGTGACAAGATGTTGACTGAAGGAGCTGAGTAAAGTGCTGAGAGTAAGACAGAGGTGGATTGGGCACATGAAGAGGAGGGAGGAAGGTGAGGCAATGGGGTGAACTGTTGGGGTGGAAGTGCCAGGTAACCACCCAACAGGCAGGCCAAGAAAGGCATGGAGGCAGTGTGATGAAGAGGATTTAGCAGCACTAGACATTGGAGAGGTTGATGCAATGGGCAGAAATAGATGGAAGCATATATTCCACCATCTAACTAAAAAAGAAATAATGTGGAAATCTAACATTAAACAAAAGATGATGATGATGAGACAGTATAATTACTTCTACACTCTTTTTCATACCATAGAAAATGTTAATTTCCGCTCAACAATAAACTCGACACATGATCCAAGGCAGAGCTATTGAGCTGTTTGAAAATTATGTAACTCCTAGCTATATAGGGGGAGAGGGAGTATGGTGGTGTTATGAGAGTGACACGTGGGAATGGGAGTGTAGCCATGTTACATAACATTTTCACAACTTTTTCCCTTCATTTCTTAACTCCTTTGACCAAGAGTTGTTTATAGGTGTGGTATTGCAATTGGGAGAAATAAGTATCTCTCTCTCTCTCTCTCTTTGTTCAAATGTTTATCCATTTTCTATCTATCTAGATGGACAGACTATATGAGAGAGAGAGAGAGAGAGAGAGAGAGAGAGAGAGAGAGAGAGTTTTATCTCCCTTCCACACAGTGCCATGATTACAGCCACACAACACTCATCTATGTCTTTCTCCCAGGCATCAGCATGAACGGAATGGTTATTCACAACAGTTTTCTGCAGATGACAAGCCACAGAAAACAACTACAGCTTTATTTTCTTATATGGTAGACTGATTAGAGTATGACAAAGAGACATCACTGGATTGAAGAGGATGAGATGTGCTTACAGAATGACAAATGGGAAATAGTAAGTATTCTGCAACAGATACTTTTATTAGTATAAATTAGTTTAAAGCTATTGAAATGCTTTGCATTCTATTTTGAGTATAAAATATCTTGAAGGAATATCACAAACTAAAACCAGGAGAATAGAAACCTACTATTGTCTGTTTCATTTCATCTGTCCACCAACAAAACGGGAATTTTGATAGATGTGGCACCTGCGCATTTCTAGTTCGTGAATGTGTGAAAATCAACAGTTGTGATAGACATTCAAGCTTATTTTTCAATAATATATTTGACTGTTTATGTATATAAAAAACAACTCAGTCATTTGCATTGATAATCTAACAAGACAAGCTTGTACCAAATAACATAGTCAGATCATGCTTGAATGATCTATGGTTATTCAAATTCATTGATTGGAAGCTCATTTCAGGTATATCAAAAACATCTGGCTCTGCAAGTGCATATAAAGGGTATCTTAATAATTTACTGCATGTAAATAACAATTAATAATCAAAATAACATGAAATGATAAACAGAAACTGTTGAATGCGATGCTAGGCTATTTTGAATATTAGGCTACCCCCATGTTATTTACATGCAACACATCAAAATTCCTTACGTATAGACACATGCAGAGCCAGATATCACTTTATGTACCTGAATGAGATGAAATATGGATATGTGAAAGGCTATGAATCGTTTGAGTATGATCCGACTATATAATGTCTGATATACGAGTTCTTTCATGTGCTTGTATGGTAAATCATCAATGCAAATCAGCACGTTTGCAGTTAATATAAAAGGGCTTGAGTTTTTTTTGTAAACACAAACATTCAAATATATCACTGAAAATATACAGTTGATCTTCACGTAATCAAAAACTAACAATGCACAGGTGCCACATCTACGTTTACGAGTGGACAGATGGAATGAAACGGACTATAAGTAAGGGGTTGAGGTAGGTGTTACATGATTTCTGAACATGTATTACAAGGCGTGACAAAATGGGGAGGGGGGATCAAAAATGACCAAAAAAAGGATTCTTTAACTTTTTAATGGCCCCTACGGTTGAAAACACAAACTATTAACGTGATGTAGTTAAATTAGACTGTCAGAATTTTTTTGAGGTCAACTTCCAGGTCATCCAGTGTTGAAAATTCCCTGGTTGTTAATAAACATTCATCATTTTACATCATTCTCCCTAAAAATTTTAAATGTTTTGAATGATTTCAGCGCTGACTTTACTTATCAATCCAAAAGCTTTGGTGCCTTGTTCTTGAACATTATATTTCATTGTAGTGGCAAACTGAGAACATCGATAATACTTACTTTCAAGGCATCTCGATAAGTACAGCTAAACAAATTTCTTTAAAACAGAATATAAAGTATCTTGGAACATTTACGAAACCTTAGCCACCTCTGGCAAAGTTAATACTTACATCATGGATTTCTTTTTGGTCCTGATTCCAGTGCAGTCACAAGTGACTTCCGGAAAGGAGAAAGAATCCAATTCAGGGACCATTTTTTGTTGAAAATAGGGGATAATAATTCACGATAGCGTCGCCTCCTCTGGCGGCGGCCACGGCGACGGTATCACCGACACAGCCACAAAATAGCTCGCAGAGGGTTTAGGGTGGGGGAGCATATTTAAACTATCCCAACTGAGCTTTACGACATAACAGCTTCGCCCCCTTCGACCCCCCTTCGAACCAGGGGGGGGCTCTGCCCCACCTGGACCCCTCCTCATGTATATATACGACTTATTTCTGCGAGGAGGTATTTCTCGCAACACAGCGCCATGGCCGCCGCCAGAGGAGGCGACGCTTTCGTGGATTATTATCTCCTATTTTCAACAATAAATAGTCCCTGAATTGGATTCTTTCTCCTTTCCGTAAGTCACTTGTTACTGCACTGCATTTAGGGACCAAAAAGAAATCCATGATGTAAGTATTAACTTTGCCAGAGGTGGCTACGGTTTCGTAAATATTATCCAGTATCTCTTCCGTCGATGAAACCAACAAACTGTGATAAACGGAGAGGCTCACTTTTACTGATGAAACTGCTGTTGTTCTTGAAGGGCTGTGACGGCCTACGAGCTCACAAACCCTTTAATCATTAGGTCAGCAATCACTAGGTAAACAAGGCAATCTGTGTGAGACTTCTTCTTCTTGGGTGTTTTATGAGGCTAGTGTGAGACGGATTGTAAACAAACCTGGGCCAGCTGACAGGGGATTTGTCTTTACAACGGAACGTCTGCTTCTTCTTTTTCTTTTGACCTGTGTGGCTGTAACCCTAGAAGGAGTCACTTGTTTATACGTAGTTTTGAAAACGCGCACTTTTTTTCCCGCGCGAATCGTTCTAATAAAGGTCCTGATTGGCAGTCCATCCAGATCTACGTAGAAGGGGACGGATGACACTCATCGCTAGTCCCTTTAGCCAATACGGTCCATTCCTACCCTCCTCCCCTTCCCCCGCACCACCCTTCCTTCCTTCCTTCCTTTCCATTTCCTCCTCTCACATGACGCTGATCTCCTCACCTTTCCCTGTCCCCTTCTCTCGGAAAGTTGCATTTCCTTCCCTCCCCCTCCTCCCCTTACCGTCCTCTACTCCCTTGTCACCCCCTTCCAAGTTCCACCTCCCTTTCTCTCTCCTCCAGTCCTCCTTTATTTTTTTTTTTTTTTAGCTCAAGTTAGTAGTTAGTCAATGGATAGCCAGGATAGGCACTGAAGTATTTTTTATATTGACTAGTGACTCCCGCTACCGCAGTACCGCAGTACCGCGTACCGCACCGGGAAAGAAAAAAATGAGACCGCACTACCGCAACCGCACTACTCCGGAAAAAGTACCGCACTACTGATTTTTCAGTACCGCACCCACCTCTGATCTTTTCATTGATGAAGATATGTTAAATGAAATCGTTGAATACACCAACATCATGATAGAAAATGAAAGAACAAGCTTTGCTAAAGACGACCAGACCATAAATAAGACATAACTCACTGAAATGAGACCAATAATTGGTGTTCTTATTCAGGCAGGAGCCAAACAAGACAATCATCGCACTATTGAGGAAATGTTCAGTAACCAGCATTGAGCACCTATACAGAGTTGCTATGAGTGAAAGACGCTTTTTGTTACGTTGCATCCACTTCGATGACACTTAGTGACCCTGTGGAGTGAGAAGCAAGGAAAAAAGCAGACAAGTTTACTCTATTTAGAAGTATCTTTGAGAGTTTTGTGGAAAACTGTAGAAAACACAATACACCAGGAGACAAAATGACAGTAGATGAACAGCGCTGTTGGGCTTCCGCGGGAAATGACCTTTTAGGATGTACATACCTAACAAACCTGCAAAATATGGTATAAAAATAGTTATGGTCAATGCTGTTACATATGTGGGCAAAGAACAAACATGACAACAACACCGACAAGGAAATGCTGGAAGAAATTTAACTATGACAGTGCTGGAACCATACCTAGATTCTGGACGGAACATGACTGTGGACAATTGGTTCCCGTCACTCCTTTTGGTCAATGAGCTTTATCAACGCAACACTACACTCGTTGGGACATTACGGAAAAAGGGATATGTGCCAGCATGGATGCTTGCCAAGGATTCAGACGTCCAGTCAACACAGTTACTTTCTTATTAAAAAATAATGCTCAATACCTCGTCGCCAGTGCTTTCATACAAAGCGAAAATGAACAAAATTGTATTGCTGATGTCATCCCATCACCAAAAGCCAGAACTGGGTAGCAATGGGAAACCAGAGATGATTAATTTCTACAAGACCAATTAAAGGCGGTGTTGATGTGCTAGACCAAATGTGTGCCCGCTACTCAACAAGCCTCAAGACACTAAGGTGGCCATTGTGCATGTTTTATGGCCTCATAAACATTGCTGTTACAAATGCCTTCATCCTATACAAACTCTCTGGGAAAGGAGCCAATCGGACTGACAGATTTCGCCGGATGTTCATGCACCAGCTTGCTACGGAAATGGTAAAACCATGGGCCATGAAGAGACTGGAGAATCCCCATCTCAGCAGGGCACTGGTGACCACAATTACCAACAGCTTGAACACCGCAGTCGGGGCCGTTGTCACTCGACACTTTTGGCTGGGTAGGAAGAAGATTCCCCCTTCCTCAGTCTTTCCCTTCAAGTACGCTCTGAGCCAGTCACCGCAACCCCCCCTCCCCCCCGTATCTCAACTTAGATAAATGTAGAGTAATGCACATAGGTGAAAAGAATCCTAACTTTAAATATCAGATTCAAGGGCATGAGCTCAGAGAAGTAAAACAAGAAAAAGATCTTGGTGTAATTATCAGTAACACTCTCAAAATGAGCGATCAATGTACGTACTGCGGCGAGTAAAAAAGCCAATATGATGTTAGGACTAATCTCAAGAAACTTTGATTATAAATCACCCGAACTTATGAAGAGATTATATTCAGCATTTGTAAGACCACATCTAGAATACGCCGTCCAGTTCTGGTCACCGAATTATATCAAAGATAAAATTTTGCTAGAAAAGATACAGAGATGAGCAACCAAAAAAATTTCAGCATTCCGTAACTTGCCGTATGACGAGCGTTTAAAGCATTTATATATGTTTTCCTTAAAAAGGCGAAGGGTAAGAGGGGACTTAATCGAAGTGTTCAAAATCCTTAATAGATTCGAAAACATTAACCCAGAAAGTCTATTTCAGAGACCCCAACACAATAACATGCAGCAAAGGTATGAAGTTAAAGGGAACTTAAATGTAACACATTGGTGCGCAGAAGTTATTTCAATAATAGAGTCGCTGATCACTGGAATAGACTCCCACCGTCAGTAGTTAGCACACAGAGTATCAATAGCTTCAAGTCTTCAATGGATAAGTACTTCAGGGATATTAGATTTTACTGACCATTTTCGTATGTTTCAGGCACACTGCAGCACGGCGTTAATCTGACGACTCAATAATTTCCCCCACAGCTTAGGTCACCAGTAATATAAGTTAATGGTAGTAATTTCCTCTTGTTTCTCTCTTTACTGTAAAATTTCCATGTCCCTTTCTTCCTTAAAGGCACATGGTGTTCTCTTATAACTATTTCCTGCTGGCACGTTGCCAGAGGGAGAGGTGGGTGGGGAGGAGCCTTCATCTACTCTATCCTGTCCTACCACACGTAGATTACTAGTAGTAGCGGTAGTAAACAGACACCCTCACCATAGACCGCCAGGTCTTCTGGTGTCTGTTCTTCCTTTGTATTCCCTTCCTACACACCTGCACATCCCAGGAGACAATAGGATCAGTGTGGATAAAGAAGGGAAGGACCTTTCTTTCAGTCTATATATTTTCCTTCTTTCTCATTATTTGTCTTTCTCTCATTCTCTTCTTTTTCTTCCTTTCTTTTTTCTTTTAATCTTTCTATCTTTCCCTCTCTTTCTTTTTCTCATCCTTTCTGTCTGTATATATTATTCATTAAAATTCTTTCTTTTGTTCTTTCTCATTATTTTCTTCTCTTCTTTTCTTTTTCTTTCTTCCTTGTCTCTATTTATTTACACACATATATATATATATATACATATATATATATATATATATATATATATATATATATATATATATATATATATATATATATATATATATATATATATATATTGGTTGGACTAAAGTATTTGTTAAATAGTGTTTTGAATTTCTCAATAAATGAGTGGGTTTCAAGGTTGGGAACTCAGAAATAGTTTTTTTCAGAGTCGTTGTTTGAAGATTTATTCAATGTTTGACCCTTTCGAGTCGGTTTTCGAGCCCTGTCGCTGATTAAAAAAAAATATAGCCCTTTCATTTTGCCGTCAATTGATACCAAAAACATTTCTGTAGCCCCAGAAATATGGGAGTTATGGCGATTCGCATATATATATATATATATATATATATATATATATATATATATATCTATATATATATCTATATATATATATATATATATATATATATATATATATATATATATATATATATGGCTCACATCACTGAGGATCCGAACCATCGCTCACCAAGCTCGAGCTCTCGCCACCGAAGCCTCGGTACACCGCCAAGGAGCTCGAGCACACAAGTCAGCCCACGCAAGGAGACCTGCTGAGCCGCGCTGCGGGTTGGAGTAGAATCCACCTCACCGCCAGCTCGTCCATACACTTTGCCCAGTAAACTGCAATGCTCCTGTACGCCTTTCTATCGAAACCGCCACAGTGGTGACCCCGGAGTATCCAAAAACAGCCCTTTTTGGATGTCAACATGCCTGCAGACAACAGCTAGGAGCAACAGAATGCAGCTTCACTCAAGCTGCCCACCTTCTGGACAGCACAGCCCCACATGTGGTTTGAGCAAGCCGAAGCACAATTCCACATACACCAGATCACTGCCGACGCCACCAAGTACTACTATGTGGCCGGCGCGCTGGACCAGGAAGCAGCTGGGCACATCATCGATTACCTCTGTCCGTGTTTTTGGTATCAATTGACGGCAAAATGAAAGGGATATATTTTTTTAATATGCGACCGGGCTCGAAAACCGACTCGAAAGGGTAAAAAATCAAATAAATTCGCAAAAAACGGCTCTGAAAAATACCATTTTTGAGTTCCCAACCTTGAAACCCACTCATTTTTTGAGAATTTCAAAAAACTTATTTAACAAATACTTTAGCCCTACCAATGTGCTTTCCAATATGATGCATAACATTTCCCTACTCTGGCAATTTCCTTTTGGAGGGTGAACAGGAGACTGGCTGACCCCCAGCAGGTACTGCAGGGGCAGGTGAGGACTCACAGCCAGTGCCAGGGGAGAGGTATCGAGATCCAGAGCTAGGAAGGGGATTTTCCCAGGCATTTTGAGCAGGGGGCGGTGCAGGGTGGTAGGCAGGAGTGACATGCTGACAGGTGAAGGGTTCTGACTGATCACGAAGGGTGCTGGAGAAGGGTGCAGGTTTCTCGGGACACGCACTGGATGAGGCATTATGAGGGCCACCACAGTTTATAAAGGGGCTATTACACTGAGCAAATTTTCTGGGGATCTTCAGCCAAACCACGATTTCCGCTGACGTGGTTCTCATTTCCGTGGTTTTCTGACGTGTCCAGGGTCTTCTGTAGCTACGGTAGATTTCACCGAAGGACGATGGTATTCACAATCATCATCATCAGCAATAACAAGAAACATATGAAGAAGAGGAAGAAGCTACACCCTACTGTCCCTATACATTCGCTCAGCTATGAGTGTTGTTGCCTGGACCAAGGCCTCCGAGGTCACTTCGTCTTCTAGATGTAGTTTTTGCAACAGCTGCATCACTTCACTGCCCTCCTCTCTTCTTGCAAGCCATTGTTGCCTCCACATTCTTTTCTTTTTCCGTTGCTTGTATAAATTGAGTGTCACTTTGAGTGAAAACGGGGGTGCAAACAGGGACGTCAGGCATCAGCCATACTTGTGAAAATGTGTCGGTCAAGAGTCAAGACCATGGAACGCTGAGAGTGTGGGACAAGTGTGATGGTAAGACGATGGTAGTATGTTCATGTAGGCAAAAATTGACAATTTTATGACTGAAGATCCACGGAAAATTTGCCCAGTGTAATAGCTCCTTTACAGCACCGTGGACACTGTCCTGGATCAGTTTTCTACACTCCTCCAAGTGGTGGTGGCCAGTGCAGTACCGACACAACGATCTACACACCCAATCCTTATGACCTCAGCGACTGCAACGGTGGCAGAGGTCAGGCTCAGGTCTGTAAGGAGTGACCCACTTTCTGCCCAGGCCACAGATCCACACTTCCTCAGGGATGTCGTCCTGCACTGAGCCAAGTACATAGTTGTGGGCATGCCGTCTGACCCACAAACCGCCTCTTCAGCGACAGAAAGCCCAGAGGAGTGGCTAAACAATTGACAGACACATAGGTGGGCACACTATGAACAAGCACAGTTTTTGGAGCCTCCTCCAGCGGCACCATGACTTCCCCCTGAAAGCCCTCCGTGACAAGCTGATCATACACAGGCCTATTATCCAACGAGATGTAGAGAACGTTCCTACCTTCCTTGAACAGCAGGTTGGCCTCTGGGTGCTGTTTGAGGAGACCCATGAACCATAGGTGCTTGGCAGCCGTTGTCTCTTGACTTCAGGTCTGCAGCCAAAAGGAAAAGTGTTTGATGATGCTCTTGATAATGTCCCACCTACACACTCCAGTAAGCCAAAAAATTTTATTCAACCCACTGAAGATGAGCTCTAATTCTTTCACACCATTTTTTAGCACGAGTCAAAGGCAGTAATCCTTACAGTAAAGAAACCATTCAACACTAAATTTATTCCATTATCTGTTTCCTTAGGCAAAGATCTGCCTGTTCCTCTAGCCAGACTTAGAGATGATACATTGGTAGATAAAGCCTTTGAGGAGATTAAAGAAGCTGCTGAAAGCATACAAATAACCATCACCCAGGAACAAGCATCAGTATTAAAGCGTGCACTGATTGATTGAAAGTTTATTATATAAAGGTTATGCAATCTCATAGTATTTCTTTAAATTTTGTTATTCATGCCTTTTATTATGAGACTATTTCCCAGCACAATGCAATAATAAGATAATTGTACAGTGCACATTAACCATCTAGGGGCTGGCCATGGCAGCAAAGTTTCCATTTGCACCTGGCCATGCACCTCATTCTCATCTTCCAGTCTTCTCAAAATATATAAAATTGAACACTATTAGATAAAATGTTACAAACGTATACATTTACCTTACCTGCTTCTGTTATGCAAATAGCAGGAAAGTAGTTTTTACACTATTATTTGAGTCATTAGCTTGACAACATTTCAAGGGTAATTCAATAAAAATATTGCTAAAATCTGCAAACAAGAATGCACTGGATAAAGAGAGCATGGTGTGTATGAATTAAGCTTTAAGATATTCTTAAAAGACACAATGAAATTCTACCAGATGAATACCTATTTCACTGCCTATTTTAATTTATTCAAAGCTTACCACTGATGGGCACATATTTGCTAAGGAACAGCAAATGACAGCTATCTTGTCAATTGTGGTCAAGTTCAGACTGTCTTTCTTCATGACATAATGCATAGGAAGAGGTCCTGCTAGAATCTTAAATTTTTGGCAAACTGAACCTATGACTCTCCCAACATGAATTCTTACATTAGCAATATTCCTTGTGGTTACTATCTCATCCCTGCTCAACTGTTTCTTTCCCTTCATATATGCAGGAACTAGAAGAGTTGAACGTTTAACAGCCAATGCATCAGCTATGTAAAAACCTCTGTCTGCCATAACATAATCTCCAGGCAAAATGTAATCTAGAATCCCACAATGTTCAAAGATGTATTTATCACTTGTTCTACTACCCTTGGATATGAATGATACATTTCCCTGAGGAGATATTCCAATTAAAAATTTATGGTGTTGTGGTGCTTATAAGAAGACCAGGTCTTGGCCTGTGCCAATAAGTTTGTTGACCGATCCAGAAAATACTCAAAGCAATCAATAATAACACAAATCTTCTCTACAGTGTTCTCTAAAGGTCATTGGCATAGTTTGCTGTAATTCCTCTCTGGTTGGCCACTTGATCATTCAGCTTGTTCTTCGATATAAAATATCCAAAATCCTAAGAATTACTATGGAGCAGGAAGAAGAAGAAATATTAAATCTGTATGCTAGATCTTGAACAGGAAAATTATGGCGAAGTTTCATTAGTGTCATGATCATCATCTGGAAAGGTGTTAAAGTCTTACTGGTTATGGTAATATGGCTCTTAATGAAGTCAAACAAATCCATCAAATCAATGTAACGATGAAGTCCAGTATAGAATTTCACTTTCTTGTCATCATCTTTGAAGAAGTTTTCTGTGAATTTCAAACTATCTACTACCTGTTGTAAGTTAACTTTCTCCACAGTTGCATGATTAAATTCATCTTGCAATGCCCCAATCAAATGAGAAGAAAGTTCAGTCTGTGATGCACATGATACTTTCTGCAGAGTCTCTTGTAGATCTTCAGTTGGCACCTCAGGACAGGATTGGGCAGCATCTGCTGGCACCTTCGGGCAGACTTGGGCAGCACCTGCCAGCACCTCAGGGAAGGCTTGGTCAGCACCTGCCAGCACATTAGGGCAGGCTTGGGCAGCACCATTCAGCACCTCAAGGCAGGCTTGGGCAGCACCAGTCAGCATCTCAGGGCAGGCTTGGACGGCACCAGTCAGCACCTCAGGGCAGGCTTGGGAAGCACAAAAGCAAACTATTTCAACAGTTGAAACATACACCGTGATCAGCATAATAATATTAGTGTGTGCAAAAGAATGAGACACAAAAAGGAAATATACGAGACAATCAGCAATCAGAAAGAACAAATATCTTAAATATGAAATAATCCAGTGAATAATAAAAAAAAGGATAAATAGAAATGTAACTGAATCCAATATTAACCTCCTTCTTTGTGTAACTGTAAAAGCCCTCGCGCAGCATCCAAGTCTTTAGTTCCTTTCTTCCTTGTCAGCAATCGCTCATACCGTTCCATTGACTTCATTGCATAGGGCTCATTGGCTACAAAGTTCTTGTGCCCAAAGTTCAGTATAGGAGCCCAGTCAGGATTGCTTTTGTCATGAACGGCAGCTGGAGCCCCTGAAAAGACAGAAACCAATGATTATGAAGACCACTCTGGGCAACATGCTCAAACTTAGTTTATTCAAAGAATCAATGTGAAAGATGTGTTATGTAGTCATCCAGGGACTAACAACAAAGCTACCAGCATAGCTGAAAGTGACTATCCCTAATTTGATGAGTAGTTGCATTTAGTGATGACCATTTCTTTTATTTCAATAAAAAAAAAGTCTAAGCATGGCACTAGCACTACATAAGCTAAAAAAAAAAAAAATAAATAAATAAAAAAAAAAAAAAAAGTCACAAGTTAGGCTGTTGCCCTAAAATGCGACAGTTTTATGTGGAAACCAAGGGAAGAATTAGAGGAAAAAATGACTTTTACAAAGCTATGTACTGTCTACATACATAATGTTTCAACAAAGACTTTATCTATATATTTAACAATAAGTGATGCTTCAGAGTGCCAACTTTCATCTTCACTTGTACTACCTACCACACAAGCGAACCCACTTTTAGTGGGTTGGTTATTCACAAAACGAGCGTCTACTTATCTAACAGTAACTAATACTTGAACAATGATGCTGGCAACGTCTCTAAGGTTATTCTTACTAATAAGTCCGTGTCATGTGCAATAACGAAACTTACATATCAGGGGCGTATTTAGGACCTTGAAACACTGGGGGATTAGCCCAGCGCAAAATGCAGGGTGGTTGGAGGTGAGAGAAGCATGGAGTTTTAGGGTAATTCTGAGGCCTCTCTGATATACATTAGGGCCAATTAATGTGTTATTGTATTTAGCAGTAACACTGAAAATATGTTGTCATAATGAAACTTTCAAGGTCATTATCTAATTATGGTAAAGCATAAGCACATTTAAGTGTTTAACCCCTTCACTTCGACGACACCGATGTCGGTGTCTGACAGCGTCAGCGTATGGAAAGGGTTAGTCCTCTTCGAAACCTCTTAATCCTCTTCCATTTCCTCTTAATCCTCTTATAAACCTCTTTAAGAGGAAATGGAAGAGGATTAAAAGGTTTAGAAGAGGATTAACCCTCTTCCATTTCATCTTGACTCTTTCCATACTGTGACGCTGACGTCATGGATGGAACGGGTTAAGACTGATGTATCATACATATAAATGTACTGTACAGACAACTTCAAATTAAAATTTATTCTTTCAGGTACGTTTACTGCAGAGAACAAGGCACTAAACACTGAAGAAAAGCAATTGGCCATGTTTACAATGTACTAGGCTATAGTAAAATGAGGAACATCTGAGTATAATTATATGTGAGCATCAAGTAATTTGTAATCAGAAATTACCATTTTTCACAAATTCATCTAGTTTTTTATTATGTTACCAAGGAGATTGAAAATTATAACTCAGCACTCTTAGACTAACTCTTGTTTTTTGCCCGGAAAAAATATCCATGTATGGAAATTAGACCCCCAACACATTCAATATCATACCCCTTTTTATTCAATAGGAAGATTAAGAAATTTGTTTTGTAAATAATATTAATATCAATGGTAGCTGCAAGTTATGTCTGAAGAAAAAATAACTTCACACTCCAGTGACAACGGAACGATCATTTATTTTTTTGCTCTACTCACCTAAAAAAAGAAGAAAAAATAAACTTTCAGCCATTAGCCTTATAATAGACGTATTGTTTATCCCGTTGTCATAGCCTAGGTAATCATATCACGATAGTAAATAATATGGCCTGTCAGGTTTCATCTCATGCAGGCTTCTACTTTACTACTACATTTCATAAATTTAGATGCTGGTTTTTACTCCTGCCATGTCATTAGTTCCTGCAGGCTGCAAGTTTATTTAATACAGGGTTAAAGATGTATTAAAAGCTTCTTTTACTGTTATGCTTTTAACTTATTTTTTATCAACGAAGTTCGATCTCGCGTAATTGTCACGAAACTATATAATGACCACGGGTTTTTGCCTACAGCAAAGTATCAGTAAATTACCTCTCAAAATCCATTAAATAATAACTCAGTGAACCCTACACTATGGACCAGAAACTTGCCCCAGCCCTGTCCTTAAGCTGCGAATTTTGGAAAATCAACCGCTTGGTGCGAATCGCCATAACTCCCTTATTTCTGGGGCTACAGAAATGTTTTTGGTATCAATCGATGGCAAAATGAATAAGCTATATTTTTTTTAACCCAACAGGTGTTGCCTCCCTTTCACCAACACGTGGAGGGCATGCGTGCGACTGATGGCGGCTGCGGAAATTTATCACAAATATTTTTACAGGTCTTTGGTGAGTAATGAAAGTTGTGTGTGGACACACACGAGTGTGTGCCGGGCAGGAGCCAGGCCAGCGGTGCAGCGGCGGGGAGGCGCGGCGTCACAGCAGCTGCCATTGTTTGTAAACACTGGCAGGTGTGGTGCACGTGGTGGCGTGCTTTTTCATCACTGTAGCTACATAAAGTTATTATTTCATATTAATATGCAGTAATCATACTGTATATCTTGTACTAATAAAAAAAATCAAAACATGCATGTTTTTAGTTTAGAAGTAAGCAAACACAGTGTAACAGACAGTAAATTAGTAGAAGACTTGAGAGATTGATAAACTTTCTGTACACTACCATTTCTAGTAGCATCTAGGATCACCACAAGAACGAGAAAACTGGCAAATTCTAACATATTAAATACAGTATGTTTCCACAAAGCAAGGCTAAATTATAAGTAACAAATTACTAGAAGTATTTGCTCTCCATACAGGAGATGACAGTTGGGCAGTAAACAAAGTTGTAAACATGAGGGTTACGGTATGTCTTCAACTTTTGTGGTACCAGTGTCCAGTAATTAATGAAGATTAATCACATTTACAATTTCTAAATAATCGGCCGATTAATCAGTATCGGCCGATTATTGGTTACTGATTAATCGGTAATCGGCCAAATTGCTTATCGGTGCAACCCTAAAGAGTAGACTAGATAGCTACATGGACGAGGATGACAGGTGGTAGTGAGGTGTGGGTGCAGTAAGGTGACAAGGTACTGGAGCGTACGCCCGTACCGAAGGTAAACGAGGATCAAGCCTCTACCTGTAAACCCTGAAACTACACCTCACCCATCGTGAGTAGTGGGGGGGATTCTGGAGCTGCCCTGTGTAGGTCACTCGGCCTCTTGCAGTCTCCCTGTGTTCTTATGTTCTTATATCCTCAAACACCTTCTTCTGCAATATTACATGTTCATTAGAGGCAGGTGTTTTCTCCTTTGGTGATGAAAGAAGTCATTTTCTTTTGCGACTGGAGGTTTCAGAGGCTTTACTACTGCTCGAAGGTGAAGGCTCAGGGGTGCTGGGGGACTCAGATTCAGCTGCTACTTCCACCGTTCTTTCTTCATTTTTCTACGCCCTTTGCTAGGCATCCCCATCCTTCAGCAAGCTTGTGAGGGTCAGACAACAATGATTTCATGGGGGGGGGAAACCCGAGTGACATGTAACATACCTACTCTCTACGGAGGCAGAATCGCCACTGAATTACTGAGAGTCTGAGTGTGAAACTGTGAAGTAGCACCAAGGGACCAACCAAGCCTTAGTAGGTGGCAGTTGGCAATATTCACCACTAGCTTCAATAACAAAAAATTGTAAAAAAATATTTCTAAACCAATGAAAACGTGGAAAATGCCAGCGCAGTGCGAGGGATTTAAATATCACATGGGCCACGCCCACCTTGGTAAAATATTCAGGAAAATTACTCAGAATGGAGTGACTGCTTTAAAACTTCGTGAGTGATACCAGATGAATGTCCAAAATGATGAGACACTGAACTCAAATACGCCAAATCCCAGATTTTGGACCAAATTTTCTCTACCTGTGCCCTTAAAATTATAAAATACAAATGCTTGCACCATTACTTGCCTTAGTATAGAGAAGAAAATAACGTTAAACTCGCAAAGACCGTTTTAGGTCCAAAATCGTAATGATCCATGCGCGTTCTGGATATTACTGGCTTAGGAACTAGTTTGTATGGTGCACTGCAAGGCAGCTATGAGATTCAGTCTGTCTATAGAGCCCCGAGTGAAACCATAACAATGAACTTAGAAAAAATCGTGAGGCCAGTGTGGGAAAATACACCCCTTGTGACATAAACACGCCTGTCCGCTTGTCAAAACCCCATCGTACATGCTAGAAATGCTGTAATTACCACCATACCGTGCCCTAAATGAGCATCCGCTAGGAGCCACTATTCCCAAGATTATCCCCACTCTTTACTAAATTGCCATAACTAAAGACATTGCTAAATTTTGTAAACAATAAATATATAAAAAGGCTATACAGGCTGCATGTTACACGAAGATGCATTTCTATTTATTCCAGGCACCCTGATTTTTGTGCAGCCCAGATGGAGGAGTAAAGTTAGGTGCCTGGAAGAAGAGGAGGGAGAGGAGTGATAGAGGAGATGGAGGATGATGAGGGAGATGTATGGAGAGGATGGGGGAGAGTGGGACCTGAAGTGGAATTCCCAGATGAGTGAGTAATAAAATGGTTGGTGGGAAACATGGTGGAGGCAATGGGCAAATGGGTACTAGGAAACAACGGAGGTAACGTAAGGTATAATATATGTTAGCAAGGAAGGCAAAGGAGGGAGAAGGAATAGGAGGAGAGAAGAGAGAGGAAGATGAAAAAGGGGAGATAAAGGATGGAGTAAATAAGAAATAAATGGAGTAGTAAACAAATATGATGATATAGAGTGAATAGAAGAAGTCAGAAATATGGATGAGGAAGGAAGATTCTAGGGAGACAGAACATTACAGAGCAGAACACAGTAGGAGGAGGGGACAAGAGACGGTGGGGACAGGCCCAGTAGAGCGGTGAAGTAGGCCAGTAGAGTGATAGGGGATTAGAAGCGTTCAAAAGGAAAGAGGATTAAGGGGAAAGAGTGTAAGAAAGAGAAAGAAAGAAAAAGGCAGGAAAGGTGAAGAAAGAAAAGAGAGAGGAGAGAAGAAACAAGAAAAATAAAAAAAGAAGAGGAGGCAAAAAAGGAGAAAAGACCTAGAGGTGGAAAAAGAGAAATGAAGACCTGAGGGGAAATGGGATGAAATGGAGAATAGGGGATGCAAAAAAAAGGAGGGAATGAACAAGTCAACAATGGAAGGAAGGAATGAGTGGCAGTAAAACTCAATGAGTACAGGAAGTAGTAGGGAGAAGGAGTACACTGGCATGTAGGAAGGTGGGGAGCAAAGGATTGTTTAAAGCAGAACAGGAAAGAACAGAGGGAAACAGCAGGAACAGGGGACAGGAGCACAGGACTGTAGGGACAGGACCTAATAGTGGAATAGAACAACTATGAGAGTGGCAGAGGCAGGGGGAGGAGGAGAGGAGGAGAGTTGGTGGCAGGAGGTGAGGATGGAGGACAGGCGGAGAGGGAGGGGCTAGACTAGAGGAGGAGCACGAGCGATCTGGCTGTATGTTGGGGCTGTATGGGAAGAAAAATGGAAAAAGAAAGAAGAAAAAGGCAAGTGTGCAAAGTGTTCGAAGTGCTGGGGGAGAGAAAAAAGTGGTGAATATAAGTTTATGGCTTTATTTCAGGTTAGAAATACATAACGAAAAGAAAGAAAGTTGTGTGAAGAAGAAGAAGGAGAGAGGAGGAGGGAGGAGGACCTAAGAAGCGATACAAAGCGTTACAGGTCAAAAGAAGAAGAAGAAGGGCTGGCAGGCAGACTGGGACATTGAGTGTAAATACCTTCTAGTTTAGTGTAGAAACTAGTTTTTTTTTTTTGCTGAATTTCATATATTTGGGTTTGAGGAACAAAAGTTCTCAATACTTTTTTTTTCTTTCAATATTTTTTAAAATTATCTCCAAGTCGGATTTATTTTTTTATTTAATTAGTCATTTACAGCCAGTAGCAGTCCAGAAGCCTTATTTTTGTAGCACAGTATCATTTGGAATGAATACAGGATGTTTTCATACTTTATATTTTTTTCCTGATTCCAATTGGCACAAGTCGATCATAATCGTTGCAATTTCATAGGCCGACTGATCTAGGGTTAATAAAGGCAAAATAATTTGACATAGCCTAAGTGAAAATTCACTTCCCTATATATTCACTATAATCTTTGCTTGACACTACTGAAAAAAAAAGCTATCTGGATCTGAAGGTGTTATATGTTGACTCTGGAAGCCCCAGCTAGGACTGAGGAAACACTGTCTCTACTTAGTGTATGACTGAAACATCATTCTTACCTGTCATGAAGTGCTTTCCACAGACTCTCCAGTGGTTAGGGTTTGAAGTCTGGGCTCTGGAGATTCTCGATAACCAGAGACTTCTCCTTTGTGCGATCAACTCCCTCCGTTCTTCACCTTGCCGCGTTGGTATTTTAGGCAAGCGGTAAAACGATAAGATTGGGTGTTTGTTTGCCTTATTCCCACACCCAACAACACAGCAAAAGTGTGGTATTTCTGCTCTCAGACGGGTCACCAGCCCGTGCCGTTAACACCACAAAATAAGGCTACAAACTCGCGTTCCGTCAGTCCAGTGGAAATGAAACCTTCAAACCTCCCCGCATGGTCTCCCAGGCTGACCCAGTATTGCCACCAAGCAGGGCTACCACTTTAAATTTTCATTTTCCCCCACCACGTGTGCGTATTTTCCCCTACGTATCACCTACGCCCATCCCTATATAAAAATAAAAAAAAATGCACCTACACTGAGTGTTCCCACAAGTTCAAAACAAGAGCTCCCTACAATAAGGCTGAAAATTCGCAATATTGACCGGCTCACCTGGCTGTGCTGTGGTAAGCGACATCTGCCAACTCCTATAGCTGCCCTCTGCTAAACTCCGTGACCTGCCCACGTGACCTGCCCCAGTGGAACGCCAGCACTCCTCGGGCGGGCAGCCGGGTGGCCCTTCTACGGAGGAGAGGTGGACCCGTGGGGTCATCCTCGCTTAGGGCCACCCCTCCGTGGTCAAGTCGGCCAGTCGGCTGCTCGCACGTGTCAGCTACGGGTGTCCGCAGGGCGCCTGCCCAGAGAGCCCGTGCCTCCGTCGCTGCTCGCCGGCTCTTACTCGTGGCTGTGGCGGCGGCGGAGGCTTCCCCACACCCGCCGCACGCCAGCGGCGGGTTCCCCCCTGCGACGGGCCGTCGCACAGACAAAGGCCCGTTCCCCCTTTTTAGGGGGTAAACCCAATAAGAAGTGACCTGCCCACGACCCCCTCTCTCTCTCATAAGGACATAACATTAGAACATAAGAACATAATTATAGGGAGACTGCAAGCTTTACCGGATAATCAATCTGCTTACAAGAGGCTTTAATTACTACTCAACAGAAACTATAGTCTCTGTTCGGTGGTAAACAATTTGCTTAAATTGTACTCACGGATGAAGGGATCGAAGTGTGGTCACTGTGGTGTTCTGCAGGGAAGTGTACTGGGTCCAATTTTATTCTGTTTTGATGTTCTTGCCCAGTGAGACAAGGGTGTTGGCTTCATGGAGGATGGTACGTGGTTATGAGCCGAGTGTTGTCTCTGACGCTCTTCGCCTGCAGGACCTTGAGGGCTGACAGCGAGTCGGAGTGGATGATGATGGTGGTGTTCATATCGGCCGTGGCGTGACGCAGGGCACAGAGGATGGCTGCCAGTTCTGCCTGCAGGATGTATACTATCGGTCTTTCACATTTGCTAAGAAGGCATGAAGTTGATTTTAAACTATATGTCGATGATACACAGTTCTTCTGATGTGGAAATAAGCTGAGCAGAATTATGGATGATGTGGGGAAATGGATGAATTCTACGCAACCAATTGAAGCTGAATGAGGATAAAACTGCATGCTCGATTGTGGGGAAGAACAGTTAAGGATCTCAGGAGGCTAGATATATATACACTTCGGATAAAAAATTACACTATGACTAAAAAAGTCAGTCAAAGAATTAGGTGTGATACTAGACTGCACTCTATCATTCAAAGAACCAGATAAATCAGGTGGTGAGAACGGCAGGCTGCCATCTAAGAAATATTGCATTTGTCAAGATACATCTAATGCTCCGCCTTCCTCCATTGGGGTATATCCCCAACGAAATACCAAAAAAAAAAAAAATATATGTATATATATCTGAATGATAAAGACTATATGAAGATGCTTATATATTATCACGTAACTAGTATAAGCTGGATTATTGTAACTCACTTTATTATGGCCTTCCTAAATATCTGCTGAAGAAATTACAACTTGTCATGAACAGAGTGCAAGGCTAATAAAGGGTCTGCCCCCCCACCCCCGTGAGAGAATAACACCCGCACTTTTAGACTTGCATTGGCTACCCATTAAGGCACGAATAGTCTACAAAATATGTGTCTTGACTTATCAAGCAACGTACGCGACTTGGTAAACCTGCATGGATATTTGAGAAATTTACTACAGGATTTATCATTTGGACACCGCCATGTCAGCGAGACACAGTAGGCTACATAGACTCTATGAGCGCAGGGTCAACCTGGAACTGGGTTTCAGAGCATTTGAGAAGAGTGACCCGCGGCTCTTTAATGAGTTACCCGGGGATGTTAAGAACAGTGGCAGTCTGGCAATCTTCAAGAAAGCACTGAAGACTCACTTATTCATTAAATCCTACGACTTAACAAACATGAAGATTGAGGACAACTTTGGGTGCTAATATTACTGTTATAATTGTTGTGCTGGAAGCTTTCCCCGGGGTCTATGGGCCTCTGGAAGACTCCAGGAGGAGCGAGTAGGGGGGCGGGGAACAAGGCTCCGCCCGCGCCCCGCGGAGCCCGCGGCCAGGCGCCAGGCGGGAAGTGTTGCCAACTCGCACATATTTTTGCTACATATGTTCATTCTTGTATGATCGAATATATACTGTAACGTTCTAGACTGTACTATTCTGTATATATATAGGAGAAGAGGGCGAGAGGAGTCAGTCCCAGTCATAGTAATTAATTAAGCTAGTGGCCAGTGAAGAGTCAAGAGTGAAGTGTACTACTAAGGAAGAATATTAAACTACAGAAGCTGTGCAAGGTGTTTACATATCTCCCTTCCACGGAGTCTTTGTGACGGCGACACGGAACCCAAGTAATACGTCCCGCATAACATAATGTTAGCAGCCCTGTGGAGCCCTGCCACGGCGGCGGACCGGGGCCTGAAACCTCTTCAACGGTAAACGGTAAACTGCAAGAGGCCGACTGGCCTACACAAGCTGAAGCTGCCTAGGCAGCTCCAGATTCCGCCCCCCTCCCACTATACCTAGGAGCCTAGCTGTCATCCTCGTCCATGTATAGGTAGCTATCAAGTCTACTCTTAATATTCTGTCCAGACCACTGATCTCTAATATAACTGGATTGGTTGACTCCGTGCAAATCCTGAAACCGCAGCCGCCATCTTAAGATTCCATCGGGCCGAGGCAATATGTAATAAAAATCGGCATCAACGCTCGCTGAGTGGCAGTAGCACGTGGTAAAACACTTCATTACGAAGTTATAAATTTATTGAATTTTGTTATGCCCTAGATACTAGCTTTTTGCTGGTGTATGGAAAAAAAAAACTCGTTACCCAGTCTCCATATTTGGCACAAAGCAATTCTTTTTCGCGTTATTTGACTGTTACATCCTCTATATAGCATGTATGATATGTGTTTCCTTGCAAACTACAATTTCAGTGGATTGGGAAGTAACAAATATTAGTCATCATGAAATGAAACAGAAAAATGTAGGTTCTTTTCATATATTTCTTTCGGTTACCCATTAAAAGAATTATCCATGTTCTAAATCTAAGATTTGAAACAGAAAACGAATCAATTTGATGAGTAACTAAAGCATGCAGGTTCAACTAATTAACTATATAAAATAATTATTTTATAATACACGTAGTGACGTACATTGTTTTTTGCCTTTCTTCGTAGGATTTGTTGCGCAAGGAAGGGATCATTTTTCTTGCCCGACGCTGAACACCTTCTAATTTAGCAATGTCCTTTGCATGGTGGGGAGACCAAAACTGGATACCGCATATTCCAAGTGGGGTCTGACTAAACTATTGCAGAGCGGAAGTATTATATCTTTATTTTTGAATAAAAAAAATATTTTAATGAATCCCAACATTCTGTTCGCTTTATTTGCTGCATCGATGCATTGCTGTGAGAATTTGAGGTTTGACGCGATTTTGATCCCCAGGTCCTTGACGCATTGAACGCTTTTGAGTTTGACGCCGCGCATTTCGTAATCGAACTTCTTATTTCTTGTTCCAACTTGAAGGCCCTGGCACTTGTCTACGTTGAAGGGCATCACCCATCTATCAGACCAAGCTGAAATTTTGTGCAAATCCTTTTGGAGGCTTTGCCTGTCTTCATCAGTGAGAACCGAGTTACCAATCTTTGTGTCGTCTGAAAATTTACTAATGCGATTAATGAGTCCAACATCCACATCGTTGCGGTAAATAATGAAGAGCACTGGGCCAAGAACCGAGCGCTGAGGGACGTACGCCACTATAGTAACTGGCGCCCACTCTGAGTTAAGTAAATCCGTCGATCACCACTCTTTGTTGTCTGTTGCTCAACCAATTCGCGATCCATTGGTGTACTTGACCGTCAGTATCTATTTGCTTAATTTTATGATGTGGGCATTATCAAACGCTTTCTGGAAATCAAAATAAACTATGTCCAATGATTTGGTTACGTCATAAACTGAGAAGAGGTCGTTATAAATGGTCAATAGGTATGATAGACAGGATCTTTTGTTACGGAAGCCATGTTGAGAATCCCCAATTAATGAGTGAATTTCAAGGTAACTCACAATTTTGTCTCTAATTATGCTCTTGAGTAGCTTACCTACAATTAATTGAAGTTAGACTAATGGGCCTGTAATTACCTTTTTTTGTCTCCTTTCTTAAAAATCGGTGTCACGTTAGCCTTTTTCCAATCCGAAGGGACGATGCCTTGTCGCAAGGACATATTGAATACGGTTGTGAGGGAGGAGGGTATTTCGCTCTTTGTTTCTTTAAGCAGTATATGATATACTTTGTCAGGTTCGGGATTGGAGAGCTTTTAGGACTTCATCGGTAGTTAGCTATTACAAAGTTAGGCAATGCATGCTAAAGATTTACTTTAGTACTGTACGTTGTCGTCACTGGTGTTGGTGGTAATGGTGAGAAGACTGCTAATATTTTAAACACCGAGGAAAAGTAATTGTTTAATAGGTTTCCAATGTGTTGGCTGTCAGTAACTTGTTCACCGTCACTGTTTGTTAAAGGTCCAATTCCACTTCTGATCGATTTCCTATTGTTTATATAACTGAAGAAGGATTTCGGATTATTTTTACAGTTGGCTGCAATGTTTTCTTCATATCTACTCTTTGCCTGACATACTAATCTTTTTTACTCGCCGCCTGGCTTCATGATAAAGTCTAATGTTTTCGGGCGTGCTTGTTCTTTCTTTAGCCTGTAAAACAATTTTCTCTCCTTAAACCGAGTGTTTAACACACACACACACACACACACACACACACACACACACACACACACACACACACAGTGACACACACACACTCACACATAATAAGAGAAAGAAAATGAAGTGGAGAGAGAGAGAGAGAGAGAGAGAGAGAGAGAGAGAGAGAGAGAGAGAGAGAGAGAAGGAAAAGTGGGAAAAATGAGAATAAAATAATGTGAAATAAAGAAAGAAGCAAAAATAATAATAATAATAGATAATATTAATAAAAATGACAACATCAATATTGATATGTAATAATATAAAAAAATGATAGTAATAATAATAATAATAATAATAATAATAATAATAATAATAATAATAATAATAAAGATCGACAAGATGAGCATTTGCTCACATCGTGAGGTATACCTGCTGGCGTTAGCGAGTCCAAATCATGATCAGGCCGTGGTGAATTACACACACACACACACACACACACACATATTTCCCTTATTTTTCCAATGCGATTCCTTATCTTCCTAATCTCCCTCCTCCCACGTACCTCTTATGCATTCACCTCTTCGCCCTTCTCCTCCGCCTCCTCTTCTTCTTCCTCATTCTCCTCTTTCTCCTTCATGCCTGTAGTCCTTTTTTAATTATTTTGCAGGAATGAAATTTCAACTCGGGCATGTTTATTTACGTGACTGCGTATTCCTGCATGGTGGATGTTAAATTTTTCTTGGCATTCTCTGAGCTGAGTCCCCCTGAAGAGAGCTTTCCCCCGAACAGATAAAAAACCACAAGCTTTCTCTAAAAGATTATACACACACCAGCCTCTTCAACATGAATTATTTATTAGGTTCCCTCTCGTATCAGTCAATATCAGTGTAAAACTTTATAGTCCCTTTGTGGCAGTATATTTTCCTTTTTATAAGTAGTTTTATTTTAATGAAATCAAAAGGTTGAACTGCTGCCTTGTGAATTCACTCTAGCTATTACATCAAAACTTATGATAATGAAAATGTGTATGAAATAATGATGATAATGATGGCGATAATAATAATAATGATGATAATAATAACAATGAAAATAATAATAATAATTAATAATAATAATAATAATAATAATAATAATAATAATAATAATAATAATAATAATTATTATTATTATTATTATTATTATTATAACAATATGCCCCTAGATGGTAACCATGTCATGCAACCTCCTACCCACGCTCTATATGAACATACATACACACGAAACTTGAATATCATAGCGTATTAATAAACAAGACCCACCCACCTTTACCTGTATGTCCTAGCACTGAATCCGCATTTCCTCTAATTTTTACACCCTCTCATTTAATGACCAGATATGATGGAAAGCAGCTCTCCTCTCCCTAATCTATAAATTAAGCCTTTTTGCAACACTAAAAACAATCAATCAGTCAATTATAATCATGTAATATATCAATATTATGTGGAGTAAAATCAAGCTGCAATTACGTATCCATCAACATTACTGACACAAGGAGGACGCTGCTGTTGAGAGACAGAGAGAGATAAAAAAAAAAAAAACACAAACAAGGAGTGTACATAAACGTTCACTATCTCCTCCTCCTGTACCAAGGGTAGTTTTTGAGGCCGTTGTACATGTCAGGAGCATGGGTGGTGGACGGGGCTGGGGCGTACTCGTGGTGCTGCCCTGAGGACGCCTTGTGCTGCCCCTTCACGCCCTGCAGCTGTACGGCGAAGGAAAATGTGCGAGTTGAAGCAAATGACAGTTGGTAATGCTCATAACATAAATAGTAGTAGTAGTAGTAGTAGTAGTAGTAGTAGTAGTAGTAGTAGGACTAGTAGTACACTTCCTTAGAATACTTAGAATACTTGTTGACATGATAAAGTTTCTCACCCCTGGGTACGGGAACTTTCCAGGCCCCAGCTTGTCCAGGAACTTGCCGGGACCAAGTTCACGAGTCACCTGGAAGTCGCCCAGATAAGGTAACGCAACCCTCAGGCCCAGTCGGTTCTCGTAGCCTGGAATAACAGTTAGTGGGCTATATAAAAATCTGTCTGATAAGTAGGCTACACTGAAAACAAAAACAGTCAACCAATATCTACTCTTTTAAGGGAATTTCTCAACTTACTTTGAAAAATTGTAATCCTCCGTTTTCTCTTTTTTTCCAAATTCCTATGTAATCAAAGGGGGAAATACGATCAGAGAGACTATTTATTTTAATTTTAAATCAGAATCTCTCTCTCTATCTATTGATCAATCAATCAATCAATCTTACTGCCTAGCTATGACTCTCTCTCTCTCTCTCTCTCTCTCTCTCTCTCTCTCTCTCTCTCTCTCTCTCTCTCTCTCTCTCTCTCTCTCTCTCTATTGTATATAGGGGAGGGGGGTGGTTGCGTGTGTGCTGGGGGGAAGGTTCTACTATGTTAGCTGTTCTACATGTTTACAAATAAAAAGGAACAAGGAAATATATATACTTGCCTTTCACAACCCGGTCGCTGTATCCTCCTTGGCCTGAGCCGAGTGCCGAGATGATGGGTGACACAAAGTCCCCCACCGGGATGTGGCCGTTCCAAATAGTGCCTGGAATGTGATGCACCATGTGAGAGAAATCTGTCATGGTGAGAAAGTGCATGACATCCGCTTCGCAGCACCCTTGCAAGTCAACACGGATAAATAAAAATAACCGGAAAAAACAAAACGCGGTCAAGCTGAGGAGACGTTTCCTTTGAATTTTATAATGTATTTCTTGTGCCCGGCGGCCATTCTTCAGACAGTGTAAATATTTAAGTTGGCTTATATGAATATGACAGAACTCCTTATATTAGCGCAGCTCACTTACCTGGATTGATAGGAAAATCCACGCCATCGTGGTAGCCAGCATAGGTTGGCGGACCGTACCCCATCAGGTAGTAGCCGTAGGAGGCTGCCCTATCCAACGCCGGCGTGAGGGAGTCCCAGATTGAAGACTCCCCTGAAGGCGAAGAAGAAATCAATGAGCTAGGTGTTCTGTCCGTTTCTCGATCATAAAGAAGTGAGGTACAAAAAAGAGCAATACCCTGTCTTCGAAGTTCATCTAAATATCTTTCGATATACTGCCCATGCACACACACACACACACACACACACACACACACACACTCATGCACACACTAATGAGCCTTGGTCTAATCGGGAGGGTACTTGCTGGCCATTGCGAGTCCAACTCGTGATCATGCATTGGTGAAATACACACACACACACACACACACCAGTCCTAACGGTCCGCCTCAACTTTCTCTCGAGGCGGAGCAGCGTGTAGGACACTTTCCCTCCAGCAGGATGTGGGGCGTCTAGGAGGCTAGGAGCAACCACGGCCACATTGCGGAGACTGCGCCTTAGCTTTTTTTTTTTTTTTTCAAAATAACCTTGGTTATCGTACTACCTTTCGCATGTCTTAATTTAGCATGCGACTATGATAAAGGATTGGGATGCGAGGGAGAAGTAGCCAAAGTTCCGGAAGTACTACACCTATATTTTCCCTTTTTTATATTCCTTAATAAGGTGACATTGAAATGCATATTACCCACTTTTCCTACCCTACCCATTTTATTTTATGAAAGAAGATAAAGCTAATGGCATTTAGCCATATCTTAATAACGATTAATTATACCTACTAGCATATCAGAATAACATAAAATAAAACTTTAGTCTATAAACTAACCTGGGACTGCACTCAGGACAGCAAAACAGAGGATGTCAAAGACTCGTCGGTTTCCCATGCTTAAAATGACCTCTATTCAATTTTACGGTGAAGCTTCCAAATAGTTTTCACAACACTTTCTTATTACTTGGTATGAGGCCACCAACAAAGGGTGCTCGAACTTTATAAGTGTAAAGTTTGGTTCATGCAATGTAATCTCACTCATTAAGCTTCTTTACTAGTGCACGAAATTACTGTTTGCAGATCCGACAACGCCTCGCTTCGAGCAGCGTGGTGCACCTACTGCTGCCGCCTCTGCTGCTGGAGCCGTGCTGCTGTAAGGTGCCGCGCCGCCCACCAAGCTTTTACCTGGTGCTGCCGCGCTGCCGGATGCCTGCTGTCACTTGCCGCCAAAGTAAGTTGCAGGTTGGGGGCTATATTGCATTGACTGTAGTAGTAAGATATCCAGAGCAGGGAATGCACTGATTCGCAATAAATATTTGAATGTGTATCAAAAGCTCAGTCTGGCTGTCAAGGTACGTTACAAGCTATAATAGTACATTGCATTGATTGTTTTTTACTTTTTTAATATCCAGTGAAGGAGATGCATCATTTAATAATATTTGTTGGGGCCTGTATGGATATTTCTTGAAATTTGCAGTTTCTTTGAATCTCTTAGTATTTCCTTGACAGCGTTGACTGATGACTAATCTAAAATGCTATCAACAGAGGATTATTATTGCCACTCTAGTTTTGTCCTTTTATTATTATCTTGTGTTAGAAATAATATTTCGGACACCTTACTTCACATATTTGCTTCGAGTATAAAATCAGTTGTGGAGTATCAAAACCTTATTACACACCCATGATTGAAAAAAAATGTCAATAGCAACATACAGAGAAAGCTTCGAAGTGGAAAGTCTGGAAAGCTACTGGAATATACATATTCCAAGTGAAGAAAAATATCTCTTCTGAATCAACATTAAAAGGAAACGACCCGAGAAAAAAAAATCAGCAGCACTATAGATATTGACTTAGATTTACCAGACAAGGTATTGTTTACCTATATATGCATTCATTTCTTTACTTATTTATTTTTTTATGATATATCATTTATAAGAAGGGAAAGGCTGACTGGCAGTGCTGAATCGCATTGCTTCACAACACACACACACACACACACACATACACACACACACAGCTTTGGTTAGTTATTACTTTCAGCTTCTTTCTCTCATATAAATTTCATCATTACAAAATCAAGCTTATATTTTTAGTCATTTGTACATTTCTGGAGCCATGAGTGCCGACAGATGCTATGCTGGCTCTGACGAAGGCATCTGCCACTCGCCCTGCACGGAGGAGGCGGCGGAGGAGCGCTGGGAGGAGTGACTGTCCTCCTCCTCGGCCCGGGGCACCACCAGCATGGGTGTCGACACTCCTGCGATGTGCCCGGACTGTTGAAAAGAAGAAAAAAAATGTTGCAGTGTGTGTGTGTGTGTGTGTGTGTGTGTGTGTTCGAGTAGTTTTTTGTGTTAAAACCATCCATCATCGATTTAGTATGTCTTTATAGCCAGATTTGTGTTTTGTTGTTATTATTTTCAAAGTTCCTGAGGGAAGTATGGCCGTGTAATTTCATGTAGTAGAACATTCTAGCAACAACAACAGAAAAGCAGTCTACGTAAACAGAAATTATGTGCTATTGATACGGGAGAAGATGTTATTAGGAATGTAAGGTTTAGGTTGAGAATGAGGAGTGATCGACGTAAGAGAAGCTGTATCCGATTGAAATATTGAGAGACCGATGGACCCAAACCAGGAACAGGCGGATGACCAGATGAGGGTCCTCTTTGCGTGTTAGCTGCCAGAACTATATATAGTCTAGCGACTCTAACTTGAGCCCTGTGGCTTGGCCCGGGGAACCCCCCATTATTTACACATCTATAAAAAGTAAATAAATAAATAAATAAAAATGCGGGGGCGGGAATTAGGCTTATTTCTCTCGATTTCTTCTCTGCACTCAATTCGACCATAAAGCACTACTTTTAAAACATTTGCCAGTAGGTAAAAATGGTTCATTTTTGTATTATTTCATCTGATTACTTATCTCTGCATTCGATTCGTTCAAATGGCACTACTTTTAAAACTTTTTGCTAGAATGTAGGTACAGATGGCTTATTTTATAACACTTTATCTGTCTCTTTATCTGAGAAGCACCAACGCGTTGCCACTGATGGATATTTTAGTAACTTTACTCAGGTCTGGAGTTCCTCAGGGCAGTGTTCTCGGTCCGCCTCTTTTTAATTTCTACAGTAAAATATAAGTTATATTATACTGTAGAAATTATATGGTTATATTATATAACCATATGTGGCATGGTATTTTCACTCATTGAATGGCCTATGGCAATGATAATTACTTATTCTGCCCTATTCCTGCTGATCCTTAAATTAGGCCAGATCTTGATTTGATTTCTTCTTGGTGTCAGAGTTGGGGCATGAAATTAAATTCTACCAAGATTATTAGTATCAATTTTAGTCGCTCTAGGACCACCAAGCCACCACTTCCTGACATCTTTATAGACAACCAAGTAATCCACCATTGCAACCTTTAAAATTACTTGGGATAACATTAGATTCCAAGTTGACCTTTGAGAATCACATTTGGTCAACTGCTTCTTTATTTTTTTCTGCAGGCTGGTTAAGGAAATGTTGGGCTATTTTTAATGATGATATTGTTTATACAGCTTTTTCCTTTATTTTGCCCCTTTTTGAGTAATATGGTTCAGTATGGATGTCGACAGCTTCATTTTATCTCAAACTCTTAGATATTTCTTTTAAATGAATTAAGTTTCTGCTATCTAACCTTAACGTGTAGCTCTATCATCGTCGAATGGTTGGTGCTCTGACCTTGTTTTTCAAGACTGTGAATAATAATGATTGGGAAACAATGAAGGAAGAAAGAAAGACTAGATAGAAGAAGGGAAAGAACGAAGGACGGGAGGAAGAAAGATTGAATGGATGAGAAGGAAGGAAGGAAGAATGAATGGATGAGAGGAAGTATAGAGGGATGTATGAAAGGAAGGAAGAATGAATGGAAGCGAGGGAGTAAAGAAGAATGTATGGAAGGAAGGAGAAAGAATGAATAGATGAGAGAAATAAAAGAAGAAAGGATGAATAGATGAAAGGATGAAACTATGGAATTAAGGAACACCCTCTTCACAATGTGTGTGTGCAAGTAACCAATTTTCTCGTATATTTTTCCAACGTTCAGATGCGATTGTTTCCCTTGTTGACATTGATAAGTTTAAAACAAAAGTCAACGCCCACTTGTTAACTCACTAAGTAGTACCTACTTTTGTTCCGGTCCCCCATTTTTTTTTTTTTTTCATTCTTCTCCTTATTTTACTTTTGCTGTCTTTTATTTTTCATATTCATGTTTGCTCATCGAAGGATCTATATCTATATGTTTGGATCTATATATATATATATATATATATATATATATATATATATATATATATATATATATATATATATATATAATTTTTTTTTTCGTGGCTCTCTTTCGTAATAATAATAAAAATAATAATAATAATAATAATAATAATAATAATAATAATAATAATAATAATAATAATAATAATAATAATAATAATAATAATAATAATAATAATAATAATAATAATAATAATAATAATAATAATAATAATAATAATAATAATAATATTGCTACTACTACTACTACTACTACTACTACTACTACTACTACTACTACTACTACTACTACTACTAATAATAATAATAATAATAATAATAATAATAATAATAATAATAAAATAATAATAATAATAATAATAATAATAATAATAATAATAATAATAATAATAATAATAATAATAATAATAATAATAATAATAATAATAATGAATATATATTTCTGTGAGAAGAATAAGGAGGAAAGGTATTTTGTAGTGGAATACAAATGACAGGTCACTCTTCTCTTCCCAACAAGCTGAATTTTATAATATTATTACAACTTATAGTTAACGATACTGTGGACATGACTACTGTAGACATTTCGTGTGTCAAAGTTAATCTTAGGGAGTAGATCCCCACGATTTCTACTCCCTGTAAATGAGTTGGTCACAGATGCCGACTGACACTTACCTGCTCCATGAATGATGAAACAGGACGGGCCTTCATGCCCACGAAGTTGACCTCTGCCCCGCCTGGCCCCTCTGTCTCCGCTATTCCGCCACTCTGTTCGCTATCTGGCGTTCGGCCTGCAGAGACAGACGTGTCAAACTTACGGACGTGTAGGAATATATATTTAGAGGATGCATCTCAGGGGAGGCATACGCACGCTTACAACAGGAAACATGTTAGACTAATAGTCAACATACAAAGTATTGGATTTCATAGCAAGGCAGAAACGTCAATACCATACCCTATGGCATTACGCCAGTAATGAGAGTTAACTATACAGAGTTACACCGTTAATATACGTCATGGTTAGTTACACCGTTCAGTAACAGTAATATCTGATAGTCTCATTGTAAAAAGTGAGAGCATTGTCTGTAGTTTTCATCTTGCCTCGACTCAGGGCCTGTGTCTCGTACTTTTCCTTTGATCCCCAATCTCTTCAAGCCTCACTTACGCAACATTCCGTCTCTTCCGTATAATTTAGCCAAACAGTTTCAGGTTTAGGGTTTACCGCAGCATGAAATTTTATGTTTAATCTGATATCATTATTAATTTTCAGGAAGAAGTGGAGTTCTGCCCATACAAGGCAGAGCCTGCATGGAACACACACACACACACACACACACACACACACACACACACACACACACACACACCACTCCGTGGCGCAACTGGTTAGAGCGCTGCGCTGCCAGGCTTCACGGTCTGACAAGGCGGCGATTCTAGCCCGCTCAGGCCAGATTCTTTCCGTTGATTAGGAGTGGTTACTGTCCCCCCTTGAGCAAGGGGGATGGGGTGTGTGGTGTGTGAGGTCCTGGCAGTACCCATAGATCGACGATATAGAGCACTTGCTCATGTCGTGAGGGTACCTGCTGGCGATTACGAGTCCAACACGTGATCAGGCCGTGGTGAACACACACACACACACACACACACACACACACACACACACACACACACCAAAGGTTGTCCCAACTGAATAATTTCCCACATCCCATTGGGTCACAAGAACACATTGATGGTTATATCCAATACATACTTCTTTCTAATCCGCTAACGACAGTGGCGGTGGAGAAGCCTGGCCCGGAGTCTCTGTTGGAGCGCCAAACGATTGCCTCCCACACCAGGCCGGACAGGAACGCCGAGAAGCCCAGGAACCCGAACACCTGAACAGAAACACACTTCACTGAGCACGACAACCCACAAGCTGCTAGCCGGCGCCAAAGTCGTATGTGACATCCATATACTCTTGAGCTTATGATTGATTTGGGACTACCCTAGCTCTGGACAGCAAAGACCACTGTGCCAAATCATACATTTCAAGTTGTAATGGGTTAAGTTGTATGTAGATGAGGAACGTTGTGATAGTATTGGTGAGTAATGTTAATGGGATTGGGGCAGACTGTATCTAGCTCTAAAGCCCCCCACGGCTTCAACGGACAAGTTATTATTGAGATAATATGAGACTTAGCATGTACCCAAAAATACCCCACTAAATAAATACCGAGCTACCAGCTTGATCCGCATTTAAAACGTGACATTTATGGCTTGACTATTTGCAGTCTCGAGGTGATACAGCCGACACCCACCCCGGCAGCCCGCAGAGTCCGGGCAGAAGAGGCCGCCTCCACCATCAGGCAGCTCGCCACCATGAGGAAGAAGGCATTTAGTCCGTTATAAACCAACCCCTGCAAGAAGTTGGAATATATGAATCGCTGCCGTTAACACACACACACACACACACACACACACACACACACACACACATCGATCCCCAAACCGAGCGATTGAAGCATTTGAAATACTTAATATAATTATTTCGTCCCTTTCTATGAGTGTAAGATAAACTGTTCTGATTAAGTTGACCAGTGCATGAATAAGCATTGCTCTTCGGTGCTGCTTTACCAAACAAAATAGTGTGTGTCAAAAGGTAGGCGACGCACAACTTAGAGATGAACTATGTGATGCAGTTGTTATAATACGGGAAAATACAAAGTTGACTTAGTCTTGCAAGAAATATACGAAGAAGGAAACAAAATGCTGGATAATGTAAATAGAGAAGAAGCAGACACAAAAATTCCATGGCAGGATTTAATTAAGTATTGTGTTCTGCAGTGGTTCATTAATGACGATACTTTAATTCTCTCTCTCTCTCTCTCTCTCTCTCTCTCTCTCTCTCTCTCTCTCTCTCTCTCTCTCTCTCTCTCTCTCTCTCTCTCTCTCTCTCATTCATTATTTCTACATTTTTCGTACGTACAAAAGAATAAATCGCTCACTCACCACCACATTCCAGTTGATCTCCCTCTTGAACAGGGCCTCCAGTTGAAAGACACGCACCGCCACCCAACACACGCAGCTCAGCATACTCATGAAGGACACAAAGGTGAAGAATGCATGACCCCGTCTGACCCGCCACACCGCACTGCCGGCAGCGGCGAGCGTGAACCCAAGAAAGGCACACACCTGACCCGCCAACCCAGGCAAAGTATTGATTAATAAGCAGACTAGCATGTAAGTACTTGGTTACATTATTATTTACCTACATTAAGAAAATATATATAGGTCAACCTCCGCCGCCGCCGCTGTAGGGCATACAAATATCAAGATAAATATCAGGTTGCTTGCCTAGGTTACGCAGCCACACATGTATGTATGTATATATGTATGTATGTGTATGCAGTATATATGCATGTGTGTATGTGTGTGTGTGTGTGTGTGTGTGTGTGTGTGTGTGTACAATATTTAAACACTTTTTACATGACTCGAGATGACCAAAGGTTAAGGCAAACAATTGTATCAGCACATGATGCAAGCATTCCTTGAGCCACTAAGCAGAACCTATGGCGCCGGGCATCAGGAGGCTTTGAGAGAGAGAGAGAGAGAGAGAGAGAGAGAGAGAGAGAGAGAGAGAGAGAGAGAGAGAGAGAGACCTTTCTATGGAAGCTCTCGAAACATCACGGCTATTTACCATAAACTATTACCACGTTAATAAATACGACACAGCATCAGATCAACACTGACCAGCTGTACGAGAATCAGGGCCCCGGGTAATTTTCTGAGGTAAGAGAAATCAGTGGTGAATCTGCCCTGTGGTCTGTCCGGATGTCTGTCTCCCTGATAGGGCATCCTTCCCGCGTGCAAGGCTGGGGCTGCCGCGCTCGAGGTAGGGTGTAGGGTAGGCCAGGGTAGGGCAGACAACTGTAAGATATCAACCAAGTGAATAAAGAAAATAATAATTATACGATAGTTTATCATAAGACTCCTACTAAACCTACTACCAAACAAACAATGTTCCATAACAGTAGCCATATTGTTGTGCTGGAAGCTTTCCCCGGCGACCATAGGCCTCTAGAAGGCTCCGGGAGAAGCGAGCAGGGGGGTCGTGTCGCCGTCTCCTGACGGCGACACGGAACCCAAGTAACACGTCCGGCATAACAATATTATAGTAAGAGATGGCAGGCAACTGCAGTGGATGAGTATACAGAAAAAAAAATCATGAATATATAAATGAATAGATAGATAGATGACCGATAGATTACTACTTAGCATATAAATCAATATGTTACTTAGCAGGAAATCCTCCCTTAACTTACAAACAAGCAAACAGAGCACTCCATTGCAGTATTCGGCAAGTAAAGCTGAGTAACAATTATACATAATGTATTACGCAAACATGAAGCTCTCTCACTCTCTCTATATATAAACATATAGACATCGCATTCCATACCTATAAAAAAATAGATAGTTAATCAGATGTTCAGACCGCACCACCAAGACGCTGCATTTCCGCCCTAGTAAATATTTAAATGGAGGAAGTGGCAGTTGCACTTTTTTTATTATTTAACAATCGGTGACTTATTATTGAAATATATTAATCTTTCTTCATGTGGAGTGCTGAGCGAGGAAGAAATCATCTTGGTTGCCCTATATGTTGAGCACCTAACTTAATTAGCAATGTACTTCGAATGGTAGTATTACAACTTCATTCTTGAATGAGAAGTTATCGTTACTGCAGCCCAACAGTGCCTTCACACCGCACATATCACCATCGAAATTGCTGTTTTTATTTTCACTTGAAAAATCTGGCACTTGTTAAAGTTAAAGGTCAACTCAATTATCAGATCATGCTGAAATTCTTCACAAAATCTTCTGGAGGACTCTTAGTCTGAGAATATCAAGACACCAATAGACAAGTTTCATTAACATCATCCCTTAGCATAAAGCCTTATCTACATATAAACAAATCGATAGGGCATTCCATAACTGTAGATATACATCTGTTTCATTTAAGACAACATTCAACATGAAGCCCTGCCTATGCAGACAAACAAATAAAGCATTCCTTATTAATTAACAGTATTTGGAATCAGCGTTTCATCAAGTTACATCGACACTCAGTGCATCTGAAACCAAATTTTCCTGATATGCAGCCTCTACTTGCGGCAAAATAGCCGACGAACAATTAAATACCAAGATAGATAAATTAATAAATTGACAGATAGACTGATAAGACTTATGGTTAGAAATATAGATAGATAGATATTAGCCAAGTGACAACGAGAAGTGTGGATAGTAGACAAGAAATATTAAGAGAAACATCAATATCAAAGCAGGCAAGGGCCTGGTGGGGCCAAGGCCAAGACACCTCACCCTCCAGGGAGAACAGATGGACCAACATGGGCATCACATAAAAAAATTGAGGAAAAAAGGAATGTAATTTGGCAAATCAAATTATTATCTTTAGTCACTGGACTCCGGGCCCCCCTCACATGCAGACCCCTTGCTATCGTGGCGTACTGTTCGTATAATAAATAAAAGCTATATCTACTTATTAAGTCACTCACTGTTTTATGTAAGGCAGTTAAGCGTCGCGATCACCCGGCACGCCCTCTCACCCAATAATGTCACGCGACACTATCAGCTTGCCACCGGCACCTCGGCACACCCACATCCGGAGAGGAAGCGAGCCCATGCCTCTGCCGTGCCACGGAAAACCGGTGAGATTGTACACTACTACGGCTTACTTTTTTTATGTGGCATAACTATGATGGAAAAGTTAAGTGATCTATTATACTGCATCAAAGACTTCCCACATTAACCTGAACTTTATGCATTTCTAAGTGAAAGAAAAAACAATGTATGTTAAATAGGAGTCTGATGAAGGATTATAATCAGTTAATAATATTGAGAAGAACAGTTGAACAAGGAAATCAGGAACGGTCTAATAACAATGCAATCCAGTCACTATAGACACATTGTAACGACCACAAAATTCACTTACGCGTTCACTATATCTATCTTCCTTTCGATTTCCAGCTCTAAATTATTTTATAAACTGCAATGAACCGGTAACGGACCTTATTTATTATTCTATTTCACTGGTCCTACCTTATCATGTTTCCAACAGAATACATAAATCCAGCAGTAAGATTATCAAAGCACCGTCGTTAGGCGCAATGGTGACACTTACTGCTGACACTCAAGCATTCTCTTATCTTGGTGCAGCCGGACGTGATGTGTGTGTGTGTGTGTGTGTGTGAGTAATTCACCTCTTGGTCTGCTGCTGGTCTCTCTCGAGACAGCCAGCCGTTCCCCTACGAAAGAGCACAGAGCTCATACCGATCTTTGGGTAGGACTGAGACCACTCACACACAACACACCGCGACAACGAGGTCACAACGCCATTACCCTCCTAGAGTGAGATTGGAGTTCACAAGTGACGGATTTCTAGACGCTAGGTACGATTGGAACCTAGCTCATAGCTACACACACACACACACAGTCTGGCGTCGAGGCTCGTCCCCTTAATTTAGTCCGTCCGCTTTATTCACATACACACAGGGGTGGATGAATTTCGGATCGGTACCGTTTTTATTGTCAATTGCTTGTCATACTAGGGGTGCAGGTTGTCTCATTTATCACATTTACCGACACACAAGGCCCGGGTGCAGGTTGTCTCATTTATCACATTTACCGACACACAAGGCCCGGGTGCAGGTTGTCTCATTTGTCACATTTACCGACACACAATTCCCGAGTGCAGGTTGTCTCATTTGTCACATTTACCGACACACAAGGCCCGGGTGCAGGTTGTCTCATTTGTCACATTTACCGACACACAATTCCCGAGTGCAGGTTGTCTCATTTGTCACATTTACCGACACACAAGGCCCGGGTGCAGGTTGTCTCATTTATCACATTTACCGACACACAAGGCCCGGGTGCAGGTTGTCTCATTTATCACCTTTACCGACACACATGGCCCTGGTGCAGGTTGTCTCATTTGTCACATTTACCGACACACAAGGCCCGGGTGCAGGTTGTCTCATTTATCACATTTACCGACACACAAGGCCCGGGTGCAGGTTGTCTCATTTGTCACATTTACCGACACACAAGGCCCGGGTGCAGGTTGTCTCATTTATCACATTTACCGACACACAAGGCCCGTGTGCAAGTTGTCTCATTTATCACATTTACCGACACACAAGGCCCGGGTGCAGGTTGTCTCATTTGTCACATTTACCGACATACAAGGCCCGGGTGCAGGTTGTCTCATTTATCACATTTACCGACACACAAGGCCCGGGTGCAGGTTGTCTCATTTGTCACATTTACCGACATACAAGGCCCGGGTGCAGGTTATCTCATTTATCACATTTACCGACATACAAGGGCCGGGTGCAGGTTATCTCATTAATCACATTTACCGACATACAAGGGGTGGCAAACTTTCATATTTCAAGCATTTCTCAAATTCAAAACATACGTCATCATTAACTTTTATAAAAATAAAAATAATCTTGGGTTGGAAAATATCGGTAAATGTGATAAATAAAATCTGCACCCCTCGTATGTCGGTAAATGTGATAAGTGAGATAACCTGCAGCCCTTGTTTGACAAGCAGTCGTGCCTACCACCCTTGTGTAAACAAAGCGGACGGACTAAAACAAGGGTACGAGACTCGACGCCACACCGGGAGGCGGGACATAATAACTCCGGTGGACAGGAGACTGGGAAAAAACCCGTGACTCCTGCAGTATGGAGATCCGTGTGTGTGTGTGTGTGTGTGTGTGTGTGTGATGAATAATCGCGCAACGAGTATCTATTATATTGATGCGTACTACATAGGGTTACTGTGACTTCATTGTTATAGTCCGACGGAGTGAACAGATTGGTAGTTGGTACGCTATTCACGAGTCATGGCCGGACAAAAAGATTATTATTACTTGCTTTTAATCGCCTTAATTTTGACGAACACTTTTTCACAGTAAAGGACCTCGTGGCGGACTGAAAGTCGAATAAAACATGAATAAAGAAAAATTGCCGCGACATGCAGTGTCTACGAAGCAAGTGAATCTAACTATAATCTTTAGTAAGGTAAAGATGTGTAAAAAAAATCTCTCTCTCTCTCTCTCTCTCTCTCTCTCTCTCTCTCTCTCTCTCTCTCTCTCTCTCTCTCTCTCTCTCTCTCTCGTCTGTGTGTGTGTGTGTGTGTGTGTGTGTGTGTGTGTGTGTGTTTCCTCGCAACTGCATGTATGGGTTACGTATGGTGTCTTTTGATTCCTGCGAGTCTCATAAAAATTAGGATGTTTAAAAACTAGAAACAAGCCAATATCTGCTGTGTGTGATTGTGTGTGTGTGTGTGTGTGTGTGTGTGTGTGTGTGCGCAATACAGTACGTGAAAATTCTCGAAAATAGATTTCATATCGGCTTCAACTTAAGGCAAAACAATGGGCAAGAAAGACGACTCTTTATGATGGCAAACTTTGTCAAGGGTTTTTGTTTTTTGTCAGTCCGCGGCGGCGAGGCCGGGCGGGAGGGGCGCCGCTCCAGGATTGTTGCTGCAGCTATTGATCCACCTCGGTATGGCTTCTTGGACTCACTTCTCATGCAAAGAAAGACACAGCTTCCTCAAATGTAACACTACTTGTTATTTTCAGTAACCGCCCATTATCGAGGAGAACATGTGTTACAAGTCGCAAAATTTCGGACCAAGGAACAGCACAGGAGAAGGAGGGTGAGATGCGGCGGAGTTTAGTAAGGGTTTGGTGTGACGGGCTGAAGTAGTCGAGGGTAGCTATTCTTACCTGTCGAGGCGGCGAGGAAGCCCTTGGCAGCGGCGCGAGGCTCAGCAGCCCACCTGCTGCCCCGCCACGCGCCGCACTGCCACCTGTCGCCTGCTGCTGCTGCTGCCTGCCTGCCGTGCCGCCTGCTGCCTGCCCCGCCCCGCCCAGCCCAGCCCAGCGCTAACACGGCAGGCATGCACTGCCACTCATCATCAAAATGTTGCATGTTGGTCAGTGTCATTTATGGAGGTATTCTACCTCCAGTTATTTCTATCCCTCAATGGTGTCAATGCTTGTTTGACGTGTGATCGCTGTATTCTGTATGTAGGAACACACACACACACACACACACACATATATATATATATATATATATATATATATATATATATATATATATATATATATATATATATATATATATATATATATATATATATAGATGGCCTCCGTAATATGTGTAGGTGTTGGTGTGGGCGTCGCGGCATTGACAGCAGTGGACAGCAGCAGCAGCACGTGGGAGGCAGCGGAGCGTGAAGACTCGTGGATGGGCGGGAGTAGAGACCCTTGAAGCAGGGACTGCCTTGAAGGGTCTCAAGGCGGGAGTGGTTAGTATGCATCACACCTGTAGGTGTTGCTAGGCCAGCCCCTCCAACATCAATGCCAGACCGCGACCTATATCTTGATTCGGCAACCTTTCCTACATTCATAATCATATTACCTTATGCCCTCATATAAGACTCATACAGAAATTGAAAATGTTACTAAGCCAACTAATTGTTTTTTTATATCATATCATCATGCAGACCAATTTCATTCAATGATTTCCAACTTTTCCTCATCATGATGATGTTCATGTTCAATGTGATGGCATGGATAACAGTAACTTTGGTTGTGTACACTTCATGCAAGAGTAGACCTCCTCTCTGAGTACCACATTGTTAATAACTTTACAATGGTACGTCTCCTTACCCACTTGCCTTTCTCTTGTGAAGAACTACACGTTCTACTTGAAGCACTTCACATTTTCACTATTTCGCAAAATATGGCGCGTCTGCGATTACAACCGGGATACAATAATAATTATCATGAACTAAGATGATATTCCTCGCCACAAGGTGATGATTTAGTATAAAATTGTTTAACTACCAGCAAAAAGGGCCAGCGGGTCGGAGATGAGCACCGCAGCCACGCGCAGCTATAGCGTATGCACCCACCTTTACCTTACCTTTAATACGTGCCATATTACAGATGATCTCGCATCCAGTGGGCGTCTTCTTCAGTGGACGGTAATTATGACGGTCTTGCACAACTTTACAAGCCCCTATGAAATAAAACACGGACAACTTCATAGCAAGAGTAAACTATCTGGTAATCTTGCATGAATTTGGTGACAATATGTTACTCCAACACAGACAGACAATGAGGGATATAGCCTAATAACACCTAACTCAAAGCGGAAGATAATTATAAAGGTCTATTCTGGCATTATTAATAAGCCCAGTACGTGCTAATGGAAGCACAACCACCCTCACCAACAGTTGTCCTACGAGATTATAAAAGTCTGCAGGCTCCCCGATTAGCTATTAAAGCAGTTTATTAAAAGTCTTTACCCGCTAGACCCCCTGTGGCCCCGATATGTAGTGTATAAAGCAATGTTTTTTATTGCAGGCAAAAAATGGTTTATAGCGAGTAACACTCATTCTATTTTTAATCTTGCCTGACTGTGAACCATCAGATGATGTCGCGGGGTATATTATTGTCTTTGCAACGCTACCCCTTGTCTTCAAACGTCCTCCTGAAAATCACTCTTTTTGCGTGCGAGCGTGTGCGTGAGTGAGTGCGAGTGTGCGTGTGCGCATTTGGGTTACTTTTCTGCATATTCTTAATTGTTTTATTTTGCATATCATACTCCTCATCCGAATTCCTTTATTTCAATTTTGTTCCTTATCTTCTAAAATTTGTATATTAGGTCCTTTACTTAATCGTCTGGTTCTTCCATTGTTTTAAACTCAAATAAAGGTTTTCCTATTATCTCCTGCTTATCCTCTATGTACCGTAAGGTTGCTGCAGCTTTATCTCCTCTGACTCCTTTCAGGGTTATCAACAAAAGGTGATTGATTTTCTTATCGCGTCCCTTGGCGGCGGCGTGAGTCAGAGGTGGAAAATGTAACAAAAGTGTGCTGTGCTAAGTCCTGATCCCTTTCTGCCCCACAAACTTAATATTTTGTTTCCTCTGTGTCTCTTAAATTCTATTTCTTGAGTGTCTTCCCTTTCATTGAAAATTGTGAAATTACTCTTTTTCTTTGTTTAGCTTCAATTCATATTTCTCACTGACTTCCTTTAATTAAGAGTCTCATTTTTTTTCTTCTGGGTGCAGTCCCCCAATTGATCTCATCACAGCTACGGTTTATATTTAATATATTGTCCCCTACCGTTGTAGCTACTTATTTAGCTCCATGGTGGTATAGGCTACCTGTACGGATATAGTTGTACAATCACACTATTGCCTGGGGGTCGGGATGGCATGTTCCTCCCTTAATTCTCCTTTGTTGTGTACCTTTGCAATAATAAACCCTTAATTAATCTTTATAGCCCATTTAATTCCTTCCTTTCCAGTTCGTTGATTATATATATATATATATATATATATATATATATATATATATATATATATATATATATATATATATATATATATATATATATATATATATATATATATATATATATATATATATATATATATATATATATATATATATATATATATATATATATATATATATATATATATATATATATATATATATATATATATATATATATATATATATATATATATATATATATATATATATATATATATATATATATATATATATATATATATATATATAGTGATTGATTGATTAATTGATATAGTTTATTGTTGCAGGTATACATAAAAGAAGAAGGGAGGAACCTGCCATTCCAACCCCCAGGCAACATTGTAGCTACATGATTATCTGTAGGACTGATTGATTGATATGAGCCAGTGCATCCTTGTCGAATTCAATTTTTTTATATTGATCTCTGGTGTTACTCCTTTGCCTACTTTGAATGATATTTTGTCGTATGTGCTGGTTAAAATCGTAAGTTTATACGTGAGCTCACTTGTTGTTTTGTCATGTGCGTGCCCTGATTGGCTGGAGGCAGAACGTGCTTGCCATTGGTCGGCGAGGGAGTGCCCTGGCAGCTCATTGGCCGGGAATATGTCCTGTGGAAGGGCTGATCGTCACAAGTCATATGACCCACTCCACTAGACGTCGCACCACCTCGGAATACCAATAAACACACCTCCCTGATGGGGTGTTGCTGCAGCACCGAACAGGAAAACCTCTCTCAGGTCAGCGGCGAGGCGGAGGTCACTAAGCGTGTGTCAGTAAGGGTAGAGGAGGGTTGGCAGCTTGGAATGGCAGGGCAGAAATCATGACTCAACCACGAACCGCATTTCGTTGAGACGCATGAGAAAAAGGAGGTGCTTGAGTCAGTGACACTTACAGTACGTGGTGTAATTATTCCTGTCGGGGGTTGTACTCGTTTATTAGAGGCATTGGAAGGAGGTTTATTACTTGTGATGGTTAGTCCAGACTTTCGTGACTCAACCGTTGTCTCATGTCAAGACACCGATGAGGAAAAAAGGCATTTCATTAAGAGTAACACTCATGCTTACCTGGCTGGCCCTGCATTATCAGAGCATGCCAGACAGGCCAACACTTACTAAAGATATTTAACCCTCATAGTGCCGGAGCCGCCCGGGTGGCTTGGCTATAGTCCGGCAAATCTTAAGTGGCGGCTCTGACGTAGACAGCCCGCTAGACACTGGTGCTATGTCTCCAACTTACCTTGCGTACCGTGCCTCTCACACCCTTCTCTCTCTCTCCCCCTGTGTCTCTCTCTCACTTCTCACACACACACACACACTCTCTCTCTCTCTCTCTCTCTCTCTCTCTCTCTCTCTCTCTCTCTCTCTGTGTGTGCATGAGAGAGAGAGAGAGAGAGAGAGAGAGAGAGAGAGAGAGGCATGGTGTGCAAGGTCAGTTGGAGACGTGGCAACAGGGTCTAGCGGGCTGTCTACGTCAGAGCTGCCACAAGATTTGCCGGACTATAGTAGACTGCCATGAGCCACCCGGGCGGCTTTTCACACACCCTTTATTTTGTTCCATCACTGTGCGTTTATTTTTTTCATAGGTAACCATCCTCAATAATTAAACTTCATAATTCGAAACCTTATATGCTTGTTAGTAATGGATAGTCTGTAAAAGAATGAACTTTACATAAAGCTACTTTTGATGATGTCGTCACGAGCGAGATTAGGCTATTGGATATTATATTATTTTGAATTACCTCTCCAGTAGGAATGTACTTTATCCTTCAGTCATATGATATATAAACAAGCACATTTTATCATTCTACAACAATTACAATAAACTAGGCAGCATAATTTATTCACATATTTATATATTTATATATATCCTAACCATTGTCTTCGTACACAGCTGAAACTTCTCCCGAGACGCCTCGCGGAGGGAAGGCGAGAAGGGACGCACTGTAAGTTATTCCTTCAACTTGAAATAGATTGCAAATGTGTTGTCGTACATAAGAGATGAAATTGCCGTGTCAGAGCATATTCTGTCAAACATTTAATGCTACATATACACAACAAACACATTGACCCCAGAAAAGTTTGTAGCTATTTAGTGAGGAAGTTGCATAACAGATCCCAATGGCATGTTTCACTAAATAGCTCCAACTTTTCTGGGGTCGATGTGTTTGTTGTTCTCTGTACCAATAAATGTTTGACAGAATAAGCTCTGACACGGCAATTTCATCTCTTATGTACGGCAACATGTACGTTTGCAATCTATTCCGAGGTGGAAGGATAACTTCAGTGCGTCCCTTCTCACCTTCCATCCGCTGGACTTTCCGCACTTCAAGTTTTCAGTATTATCTGTGGTTCACCTATCTCGCGTAATAATTACTTCTTTCTTTCATCAATAAATTTAGGATGGTAGTGCACTGAAACTGTAATGAATAAACTTCAAATTCACAAATATAAATAACATAAGGCGAGTATAAAAATAGGTCAAAGCGGTTGTTATAAATGTTTACCAAGCTTTACTTCATTTGGATTATTTTTACAGAATTACCAAGGCGTTGAAGAAGTAAAAAATAACAGCTGACACATAAAATTCTCCTGAACACGATAATATTATCAGAGTTTAGGTAATCCGAAAAGGTGGAAACACAATTACTATATTATGTTGTAAACACACACACACACACACACACACACACACACTGAGCAGGAAACAAATTCTACATTGACGCTCCTCAAAATTACAGTGCTCCATTATTATGTTTGATTATGTAACATAACAATGAAGTACTGTATTGATGATGAAATATGCACCCTTTTTTAGAGAGAGAGTAGCCTACATAGGGAAATAATGTATATGAAACACACATAAATTAGGCTAAACATTGCTATTATTATTTTTCAGAAAATATGTTCGTCATGTGCATAAGGTATAAAGTAAATTGTATTCATATGCCTAACTATAGGTATTGTACTACAAAATATAATACAGTTTCATGTACAGGAACTTCACAGAATATAAATATGTGGATGAAAAGAGGGTGCGGTTATGACTGGAAGATCGGGAAGGTTTGTGGCGTGTGAGATGCGCGCACGAACAGCAGCTTGGCAGTGTAAAGGTTAACAGTACACTGAATTGAGGCATTGAAATTTCATTGGAGGGTGTGTCATGCCTATGTATACAATAAAAAAAACCTGTCTGTCATTAGCAGCTCAAAGGACAGAATTTATCTAAAAAGATAGACTACACCAGCAATGGTAATTATTAGAGATCAGAAAAATATTTAAAGTACATAATTTTTTTTTCACATAAAAGTAATTTACATAAGAAAAAAAAAAAACTAAATCGCGGTTTCTGCTGTATATTTACATAAAATGGCCCAAACATGACATTTTTACCAGATCCCTGTTGAAAACTTCATGGCTGGTATTTCAGTAGTCTGTTTCATGTCTACTAATTATTCTTACTTATTGCTTGTGTTTCTTGTTTATCTGGTCCCACTTCTGCCAAAGCGCTCTGCAGGACCCACATATTTTAATTCATGAAATTTTCAATATTATTCACAACTTATATGCCATGTTAATTGTCAATGTTTATATGTCGTAGCAGTCAGAGAACAGAAAAGTTTTTAGTTCTTTCTTAAATTTGGAGAGATCCTTTGTTCTTCTAATGTCAAGAGGGAGTTTATTGTACAGTCTTGGGGTGGCAGAACTGAAAGTGCGCAATCCAGCATTTGAAGAGTTGGATATTTAACCTGACCTGAGTCAGGTCATGTCCTGACCAAAGCCCTGACCTGACTCCTTTCTGACCCTACCTCCCCACACCCTTCTCCTTTCTCTTTGTTTTTATCCTCTATCTCACCTTTCACGAGAGGGGCTTATAACCAGAGTGAAGCTACACACCTCCTATCGAGTCGGGGGGCTCGCATGGTATTGAAGCCGCGCCGAGTTGAACCAAACGCGACAGGGAGGAAGCGGCGGGAAGTTCAAACGCGGTTTACGTGTTAACAAGTCTCTCTCTCTCTCTCTCTCTCTCTCTCTCTCTCTCTCTCTCTCTCTCTCTCTCTCTCTCTCTCTTGCCATAGCCACAATGTTTGGAGGAAAATGTCCAGTGTGATACTACCTTTTAAGGTAGCATGCGTGACGCCGATGGTAAGTAAACGTGACCCGTACACGTCAAAGCAGCGCGAAAGTCGGGATGGTAAGAATTTAGGACTAACCGCGAAACTCGAGGATCGCAAAACTTGGATAATGCGAAACTCGAGAGGGTACTGTAGTTGGTTCCTGGGATTTGATAACAAGCAGATTCTTCTTAATCCTGTCAGCATATGTTCCTTTATTGTCATTAGAGCATGTGAGAGTAGAAATTGTCCCATTAAGTACATCAATTTTCCTTGACAAGTTTTTAATTTACCCTCAACTCCTTGGCCAGTAGCATAACCATTATCAGCAATAGTATTTTCAAGTTCAGCAATTCTAGTATGCTGCTTTATTGTTAGGTCTTCAAGTTGTGCAACAAGCTTTTGAGCAGCTTCCAAATCACATGAAATTCCAAGAATCCTCACATTGCAACTACCACAGTACCAATGTAATTGGTCGTTATCACTTATACTCATTAGTACCTTATATGTACTCTTCTCCATTTTTTCACAATTCAATTAGAAGTTAAAAGATATGGGTGAGTGATGCCAGGAGTAACGGAAATCCGTATACTGCATCAACGGCATAAAAAAATGTTATCCTCTTCATGTGACTGATACTTAAATAGTTTGTAAATAAAATTATTTGACACAGATAAGAAGACTAGAATACCGCTGTCAGTCTGACTCATCAGTGGACAGTCTTGTGGAAAAATCTGAAAAAGATCATGATTACAAATTGTTTCTACAATTGCTAAGCAGTCTGAGTTATTTTTATGTTTCTATATACAAGTTTGAAGTCAGAATTTCAACTCAGAGAGAATCAATGGTTAATACAGAAAATTATGTGTTCCTATTCACTTTCTATTTATTTATTTTGTAGTACTTTTTTCTTTGTTTTTTGTTAACTTATATATGTACTTTGCTGCAGATGACAGAGTTGAGATAATTTATTACAATGCTAGTGTCCTAAAATACCAATATATCCTGGGTAAATTCACCCCTGACTTCCCACAGGGATTTGATAAGTATTGATTTTTTAATTTTATTTTCATGCATTTTTCAGTGAAATAAAGTCATGAGAAAAATCGTATTTTAATGTTTCCATCACATATGTTGGTGAAAAAGTATCATAAAAAAAAAAACTAAAGTGGTCTCAATGGCAACATTTTTTTTCCGATTTCTAGTAATTATGGACAAGAGTCCTCTGTACCTCTCTTTTCTTCATATTTATTCCAGTTCTTTTTATTTTTGGTAACATCTTTTAAGGTTCATCTGCTTGACAATTCCTCTTCACTTACCTTGTAAGTAGCTTTAACACTGCATAGGATACTTGGCATAGTATATTAAATCTGTAGGTTTTAGTGCAGAGTTGATCTTATTTGCTGCACAAACATCCATTGTTTATTTCTAATGCTGAAGGAAGGTTGATTTTTGCATGGCATAGTGAGTTCAGGGACTTACTATTCAAATGGCAACCATATTTGTTGAGACACCTGAGAGAGAAGGAAGTATTTCAAATCCAGTGATATTTTTAGTATAGGTGATTTTTTTTTTTATATGTTGCTTATTCCTAATTCTGGAAGAAAGTTTGTTGCTAGGGTGAAAAGATCCATGACTTAATTCATAATTAATTTGAGACAGTGATGAGGGAAGAAGGTATTGCATTTACTTTTAGGAAAACTCTCAATCTGATGGGGAAAAATCGGTAAATTTGCAGTCTTTCACCAACTTCACTCTGAGTTGCCAGTTCTTGCCAGTCACCGCCGCAGCAGGGCGCCACTAGGCATGATGAAACAGGTTATAATTTAATATCTAAATTAACTCATTGACAAATTTAATTAAGAATAACCTAATACTTCTCCTTGAACCCCCCCTGCTATGGGGTCACTTCAATTGACCCACGCTGCATGTTAGTGATTTTATTTTTTATTTTATTTATTATTATTTTTTTTTCAAGAATAACATACATGAGTAATTTATGACAGAAATTGTATTTAGAAATGTTGAAGAGCAAGTTGAGATCTATAAGAAAAAATAGTGTTGACCACCTGAGTGAAGCTGGTCACGGACTGGAGTAATACTGAAAAATTAATAATCACAATCTTCCACTTGCTGTACTCTTATTATTTATGTTACTCCACACATAATTGCAGATGTTTTACACGCCTGTTTCTTAGACCCATATTAGACTGACTTACCTCACAGTCACTCAGAGCAACAAATTATAGTTATGAATGGAAAATGTTTGTGCAAAATTAATTATGATTTCCTTATTCAGGGTCTCATGTTAAACACAATCTTGAGTTTATTTGTGCTGAATTGACCTTTTATGTACAATTTTGATTATCATCTGGATAATTGGAATTGGGAGTACTGGAGATTTTATCAAAGTACATGCTTCCAGGATGGGGAGGTCAATGAGAGGACTCGATTACTGAATGATCCTGTAAGCAACAACAATCAAGTCACCACAAGGTAAATTTTTCCCAGGTTTTTATATATATTTATATTTATTACCTCAATAGAATGGGTAACAGAAATCAACCAGTAAGATCAACAATAAACAGCTTTAATGAAACTTTTTTTTTTTCATCGACAAACATTGTTTTGAAAAAGTGAGTCAAGCAATCCAGAAAATGCTGTTACATATACATGCAATACACTTGCATCAGCACCACTGCTCCAACAGGGTGGCTTTAGTGGAGTGACTGGTTGAGGGAGGAGGGGGAGTCAAATTAACACTATGTCTATAAGGAAAATTTTCCAGGCATAACTACACATTCTGGCAACACCATGATGAAGTTTTACATTTATATTCACTACATCTGCTGAGTTATGGCCTGAAATATATTCTCGACTGTATTTTTTTGTCTTGCAAAATAGTATTCACAAAGTTTGTTGCAATAAACTGCATTTTTTTATATATGTTTCACAACATAGCTCTACTTGGCAAATTAGACTCCCATGTTGGTCACTGGGTGAGTGTAGTGTTTTTATAGAGCAGTAGTGAGTGTGTAGGCTCAAAAGAGAAAAGTAAGGTTCCTACATCTCATCCACAACTCCACCTGCTGTTTTACAACCAACCTGCACACCAGAACATGCAAAAGGCTTACCAAAATACCTTAAATATCAGAAAAGAAGAGGCAACTTTCTGTTGCAAGAGAGAAGCTTTATCAACAATAGACCTGCTGGAGATACTTCTTAGAGGTCTAACACAAAATGTGATTGAAAGTTTTAATTTAAAGATGTGGGCTTGAGCTTATAAATATGAGTTTCCTGGCCTGTCAAGAATCAACTTTGTTTCATCCACAGCAGTGTTAGACCACAACTTTGCAATGAATACTTGTTCAAAAGTCCCTCTGAAATCTTTGTGTCTCCACGACATAGACCGCAGAAGACACACACTGAGCAGGAAGACAGTAAGGCCCAAGAAGAAGCAGTATACCACAGCATTTATTTATTTATTTTTTTTTTTTTTTGTGCTGCCTGTAGAGCCGGTAGGCTTTCTTGAGGGGCTAATTTTATTTATAGTGGCTGCCGTGATGTATATATGACTCTTGCTTGGCCCATGCTGCCCCCCGGTGCTCCTCTTGACCGAAGCCGGTGAAATTAAGGTTGATTGAACATCCATACAGCATGTGGGTGATCTTCCGCCACTCAATAATGACTTGAAAAATCAGCGTGTTTTGGTGGGGACTTGAACTTAGTCCACTCTATGTCCTCGGGCTCACCATGTCCACATGCTAACCACTCAGCCACCGCCTCCCCATATGGTGCAGGAGAGTTCTAAAAACTTGTCACTAAAGAGGAACAACTCTAAACACCTTCTCGAAAGAGATAATACTGAAAGGGGGGCCGAGGCCTAAAATAACAATTTCTTTCTGACCTTCAATTAGTCTTGCATGTTGATAATAAGGAAAAACTGTAATTAATTATTTTGATATGAAAAGGGGATAGAAAAATGCATCTAATGACATATAGAAACCAAACTTATAGACAGAGAAAGCAGCATTGAAAAGATTTCAAAATTTGAACTCTTTCACGCACCAAAAGTTTAATAAGTTACTCTTTCCACTGCGACATCCGTCTGGGGCTCCTTAGGGGGCCTCGCGGAATGGTGGCGAAATTTTTTATCATGTTATTGATTTCGCTCATGAGTATTCTTTTTTCCTGGCATTATTATAGATCATTGGTTTTGGAAGAGATTATTCTGCCTTATGAAAGAAAAAAATTATCAAGAAATGCAAATATATAGCAAAGTTTACCCAACTTTGAATAAAACAATTTAAAGCCCCGACAGTCGCGCTCACAGGCTGCCTGCTGAGAGGCAACTAAATCATGGGCAATTATCCCTTCAAATCCAACGGCATGAGAGAGTTGACAAATAGTTTATTTTATAGGTCTAGCTTGGATCTATGACACAAAAAACTTTGACGTGATTCTGAATGATACTTTATTTTTGGCAAATTTTTAAAGTTTTTGATGTGATTCAAGTCAAAAGTTGATGTAGACGATTCTGTTTTGACTTGAATCGCGTCGCGGTGCGTGAAAGGGTTAACAGGCCATTTCTCAATGCATTATTTCTTTATCTTTGAAATCTATCCCCTCAGCCATTTAGTCATTAATTTCAATGAAACAAAAACTTGGCAATAACAGAAGGCTAGTGCTGCAATGTAATAATGCATTATTTTAAAATTTGGTAACAAAAATATAAACAAATCTCTTTCAATTTTTTGCCAAAATCTTGACATCTTAACCCTTAGATTACGGCGATCGTATATATAAGTGCGCTGCCACACGCCCCATCCGTACGAGGATCATATAGATAATCATCACACTCTACGCTCCCTACGTTTCAAATATACCGCCAGTTCTTGACTCAGAAGAATGGTGGAGGCATCTGGCATCCGTACACACTCTCGTTCGTCTCAGCGCGCGCCCTACCGAAGGCCACAGATCATTTTCCACTTTTGTTCGGAATACATCTGTCATGTCTCGTGACGCGTCAAGCAGTTCCTCTGCTCCGGGCGGAAGTAGAGCGCGGGTGAATCAAAGTGACAGTGACCCTGATGACTGCTATGGTAGTGACATTGACAGAGGAGGGAGGAGCAAGTAGAGAGAGAGAGAGAGAGAGAGAGAGAGAGAGAGAGAGAGAGAGTGTGTGTGTGTGCTTCCACGTGACACGTCACGGCCACGAGAAAATGCGCAATATTTTCGGCTGTCATAACTTCTTTATTATTATTAGGAGAGAAGTTTTATTACACCACCATATATACTAGATGAATATATAATTATTGCAAAGAAGAAAGACACCATTTCCACCTCTTTTAAATGCCTAAGTTTTCCCCGTGCACAGCATCCAGAGAAATATATCTCCACCCGTACTCCAAGGGTTAAGTAAAAAGCTATGAAATTTAAACCCATTATTGAAAAAAATCAGTTCCACCAAGGACCACAGTACATATGACCTTTCTTATATGTGAAGCACATGACTGTACAATAAAACTTGTAGGAGGAGATTGGTTTAAAAATCCAGTTTGGAAGGTGTGGGGGGGAGGTAGAGTGACTTTTGGACCATAGCACTTATCTATACAGTGGTCTTGGCTTTCCAAAATATTTTCATATCAATAAAATCATTAATAAAGATTCAAAATCATCTGGTGACATTCATATATTAATGATCTGATGATTTAGTGTTATGTGTGGGGCTATGTAAATTGCAAAACCTACAAGTTTCATTCAATTCTGACCCTTGATTTCCTTGGGGATTTTTTAACATAAAAATAAAACTGCAAAATTAATAATACTGACAGCAATCTCTACTCTGTTCCCTCCTACAATCTCTATCCTAAATTTCAATCCAAAGCTGGATGTTGCGCCTACGTGCGCAATGACATCACATGCTCTCGTGCCCATGACCTTGACTCTTCTGAATTTTCCACCATCTAGCACCATCATTCTATTACTAAATACATCTGTGCTGTTTAGCTCTCACCTAACTCTACTAACTATGTAAAATTCTTTGACTACTTGAACTCTGAAGTGGAGCACATCTTTACCCACTCTCCCTTCGCTGAAATCTCCATCTTGTGAGATTTCAGTGTTCACCACCAGCTTTGGCTTTCATCCTCTTTCACTGACCAGCCTGGTGAACAAGCCTACAACTTTGCTCTCCTCAACGACCTAGAGCAGTTGGTTCAGCACCCTACACGTATTCCCGACCGTCCGGGAGACCGGCCCAACATACTAGACCTCTTCCTTATCTCTAACCCTTCTGCTTACTCTGTCAAACTGCTCTCCATTGGGCTCGGGCTCCTCCGATCACAACCTTATTTCTGTATCCTGTCCAATCGCTCCTGTACATCCTCTGGACCCACCAAAGAGGCGATGCTTCTGGCATTTTGCTTCAGCTCAGTGGGACGACCTGAGGATGTACTTTTCCAATTTCCCGTGGAATGACTGCTGCTTCCAGGGTAGAGACCCCTCTGTGTGTGCCCATCTCATTACTGAGGTGATTGTCTCTGGAATGGAGGCATACATTCCACGTACTTTCTCTACTTCTCATGCTAAAAAGCATTGGTTTAATCATGCTTGTTCTCGTGCTGTCAAAGATAGAGAGGCAGCTCACAAAATGTACCAGAGCCTTCGCACTCCTGCTAACCATGATCTTTATATTTCAGCCTGGAATCGTGCCAGATCTATTTTTCAACTTACCAAAACATCTTTCATAAATAGAAAATGTCAAAACCTTGCTTTTTCTAATTCTTCCCGCGACTTCTGGCACCTAGCCAAAAACATCTCCAATTTCACTTCTTCATCTTTCCCTCCTCTCCTTAACCCTGACGTCAGCACCGCCGTCTCATCTATCTCTGAGGATGAACTCTTCTCTCAAACTTTCTTGAACAACTCCACTTTGGACGATTCTGGGCTTTCTCCATTTACTCATCCCCCCTCTGACTCCTTTATGCCTGTTATTAAGATTCTTAACCCACTCTGCATTATTTAACTTCTTTCAACAGAAGACCCTCTCAACAGAAATTACAAAACTCCAGACTGGAGGCTGCAGGATGCTTACCCTCAGACCTTGCTATCATTTCTGATTGGGGTAAAAGGAACTTTGTGTCCTTCAGTGCCTCAAAAACCCAGTTTCTCCACCTATCAGCTCGACACAATCTTCCAAACACCTATCCCCTATTCTTCGACAACACCCAGCTGTCACCTTCCTCAACACTAAATAACCTCGGTCTATCCTTAGCTCAAACTCTTAACTGGAAACTTCACATTTCCTCTCTTACTAAATCAGCTTCCTCAAGGTTGTGTGTTCTGTATCATCTCCACCAGTTCTTCTCCCCCGCACAGATGCTTTCCATATATAGGGGGCTTGTCCGCCCTTGTATGGAGTATGCATCTCACGTGTTGGGGGGGGCTCCACTCACACAGCTCTTCTGGACAGAGTTGAGTCTAAGGCTCTTCGTCTCATCAGCTCTCCTCCTCATACTGAAAGCCTTCTACCTCTTCAATTCCGCCGCTATGTTGCTTCTCTTTCTATCTTCTATCAATATTTTCATGCTGACTGCTCTTCTGAACTTGCTCACTGCATGCCTCCCCCCCCTCCCGCGGCCCCGCTGCACACGGCTTTCTACTCATGCTCATCCCTATACTGTCCAAACCCCTTATGCAAGAGTTAACCAGCATCTCCATTCTTTCATCCCCTTCACTGGTAAACTCGGGAACAGTCTTCCTTTATCTGTATTTCCTCCTGCCTATGACTTGACCTCTTTCAAGAAGAGTGTGTCAAGACTTCACCGAAAATTGGCCTTTCTTTTGGCTACTCTTTATGTTTTACTTTTGTGGGAGCAGCGAGTAGCGGGCTTTTTTTTTTTGTACTCTAGTACAAAAAAAAAGCCCGCTACTCGCTGCTCCCACAAAAGCATGAAAATATCGATAGAAGATAGAAAGAGAGGCAACATGGTGGAGGAATGTAAGAGGTAGATGACTGTCGGTAAGAGGAGGGGAGTTGATGAGACGAAGAGCCTTTGGCCCGTACCAAGAGTTGTGAAGGTCGAACCACGTACAAAAAAAGCTTTTTGTTGCCCTTGAGCCGCATCCTTTGATGTAAAAAAAAATATATATATATACATAATAAAAAAAAAATAATGGGGACATTACGTTATCATCTGATTACACTGAAAATAATTCTGTTGAAGAAAAAGACTGATAAAATCAGTGTGAAATAAAACTATAGTCTGCCTCAGCTTTGAAGTCTTTTGGGGGACCCACACGGGGTATTTTCTTGCCACAGGGTTGCCAGACCTACCCTTGAACATGAAAATATAGCCTATTACCCTTTTTTTTTTTTAAGATACTTGTTTACATTGTAAATAAGTTCTTTCTTGACTGGTGGAGATGAGGGAGGATGTGACATGGCGTCCTTGGACATTGTCCGCTGGCAACATCAGAGAGCAATGTTGTCACATGTTATGAAATTTATACAATTCATTGCTATTATCCTAAAATGCAACGTTCACAGCACTGTATAGCCTTATTTAATATATACAAAATATTTAATACACAATTTCAAATAAAAATAGCTGACATATGAGAGAGTGATGTGTCAGCACTGGGAAAGGCCTGAGCCCAACCAAAACAGACTTCATATTTATGTCAGACTATAAACTGAAACCCTACTGAAGAAGGATAAGGAGAAGTATGTCAAAGGTCTCTCTGAGGACATTGTGGGTTGTCTCAATGCAAGCAACCTCAGACTTGCCTTCTGAGCTCTGTAGAAGATCCGCTCTGAATCCACATCTCAGACGAGTACTATCTGAATGGCAGATGGGCATATAGTATCAGATGTGGAAGTGTAGCGGGCACGTTGGACTGAGTCCTTTGGGTAGCTGTACACAGAAATGCCCCCAAGCTCCCTCTGACTGTTTTGCAGATGGTGGCTGCTGTTCCACCAATAGATGAAACTTTACCTTCTCTTTTGGAGCTGAGAGAGGGTGTGAGGAAGTTGAAGGGTGAAAAGGCAGTTGGGATTCTGCCTTGCTTTATTTAATAATCATTTTAGCCTCTGTCTTCAATACTCAGATTTTTTTCTAATATATCATTATATATGTCATTTTATATTGTTCTGTGTCTTTAAGTTTCCAACTTTTACTTAAAGCCTCTTTTGCTGCTGTCTGTGATTTCAGTGTTAGTTTCAGTGGTCCATTGTTTCCCCCTTCAGAACAACCTAGTCTCATTACATCATTGATCTCCTCTGACAGTCTTCCCAACTTGGCCAGTCTTGCCAAAAATTTCCTCATCATTCTCATTTCGTAGGTCTCCCTTTGGTTCCTTATTGAAATTTTTTCTTCCTTAACCTGAGAACGTCGGCAGACCCTTTTCAGGGCTTTCACGAGTCGTGGCTGTGGTACAGTGGACCCTAAAAAGAGCTCGCCATAAAACACCTAATTCGAGCTAATTGTAGCCAGTGGTGGCATAGCGCAACCCACCATGATTGCCCGAGGTCATTGTGATGGGTGAGTGATCTTGAGGTGGGCTTTTTTGTCATAAGTGGTGCTGTAAGGTCATGGCTTACTGAATTAGCTATCCATACAGTAATCAATTGTCAAATTCTCTATAGTACACAACAAGCGACTCTCGGCTAGATGCCAGGCGTCACGAGACTGTTTATTTTGTAAAAAACACCACCGAAAAAGAATGGAGTTTGAGTAAAAGTAAATATTTTTAACGGCTTTATGGTTATGAGAGGAGTACTCTGATGTACGTTCAATGCCCTTTACTTAGTCTCAAAATGCAGTGTAATTTTGTCGTTTCTCGGCCATTTCTCAGCTTTCCCATAGCCGAAGCCCATGGGTTAAGGCCCATTATAACCACACTTTTCTTTTTTCCAGCCATTTCTCTTACTAAATTTTCCTTATGTCTCAAGACCTTCTTTCTCCCTTTCTTCCTTGCGATCACGCTTCTGTTCCTTATGTTCACGTTCCTGTTCCTTCAAAATTTCTCAAAAATTATTTCATCTTTGTCATTTTCCTTCTTCCATTTATGAAGTTCTACAACCACTGTAGACAACTTTTTTTCTATGTTCACATTCAAACCATGTTTTCTCTCCTATAGTTTTTATTGTGGAGAATGGAACATATATCTCTATTCCTTTGTTGTATATATTCATAAAAGTGTCATATTTCTCTGGAATATTAGTACTCCTCTTCATATCAGTCCAGTCTACCCCACCGAAGAAAGTCTTGAGTTCAATGTAATCTGCCTTAGCGTAGTTTTTCCTTTTTTCCTTATAAGCCTCTTCCTGATATTCACATCCTTCCAAAGTTTTCATCTCCAATAGTTCATGGTCGCTCTTTCCTAAGGGGCATTCATGATTGACTCCTTCATCCAACTCCACGTTTTTTGTGAAAAATAGGTCTAGTCTTGATGGTTCGTCATCCCCTCTCAACCGTGTTTCTCCTTGCACCCACTGTGTCATCAGGTTATCTGTTACCAGCTTCAATAGTTTACTTCCCCAAATATTTTCACCACCCTCCGTTACAAAATCTTCCCATTTCACTTCTTTGCAATTGAAGTCTCCTGTTAATATTACCTTTTTATTATTTTTTATTTCATCTGTCAGTGCCCATATTGTATTTTCCAGCATAGCGTTACATCTTACTTTATTCCAACTTTTGGTTTTAGGGAGGACATAGGCTGTTACTATGTCATTCTTCTCTCCACCTTTTACCAGTACCTGCACAGCCATCACCTCCGCACTGTCATTTCCATATCTCACTTCAGTCACTTTCAAGCATTATGAATAGAAATGAAGAATTAATCAAAAGACATACCTATAAATTTAAGGATTTCCATCATATGTAAGTTTATGTGCCATCTTAATTGTCTTTTTCAGCTCAAATGATTATGGAAACCATTATTCTACCTCTGCCACGAAGAAATCTGATGATCATTCAGTTTTAAGTCAAATTTTGCAGCACACAGCCAGGTTAGTGGGAGACATCTTTGCATGCTTAAAAATAATATCTTATGCCATAATGGTGTAGTAACTTATCTTAAAATTCAAGATACAGGTAATTCTCATAATTTTCACTTAAGAATATATGTAAAGTCTGGGAGTTCTGTCTTTTGATTTAAAATGTTAAAAACTTAATGGATGTCTGGGACATAAAACAAACTTTTTTTTTCACAGAAAATAGATAAGTCTGTATATTTTGCAGTACGTTATACTTACAGACTGTGCAATACTCTTACTCTGCCTCTATTTTTTTTCTGTATTCAACTCCAGTTCCACCTCTGACTTTTCATTTCATGGCATATATTGTGTTATTCTAAATAAGCAATGTAAATTAAAAACTAACTGCACTTTTGCACTCACATTATTCCAAATTTCTGTAAATTAAAAAAAAGCATAAATTGAGAATTAAAACTTATATTTTGATATACAGAGCTTTTTCACCAAAGTTTTGCATCATTAATATTGTATGGTTCACAGGGCTTCTGCTGCTATGTGCTACAGGTCTCAATGCTGGTCAGCACAGCTACTGTACTTGTGCTGTTAAACATTCAAGTGTTAATGATGTAGAAAGTAAACATACAACCATAAACAAAGCTGAATTTATCCTGGTTATAGGGAGGCAGATCATTTTTCTATTTGAAGAGTGAGCTGAACATCAAACCTATAGTTAGGGAATTTCAAATTATAAATTAATATCTCAAAAAAATTCATGCCAGTGGCCTTATAATGCGACAAATGCATGTTTAGTTTACAAACAATTAGATATGTGTTGCTGCTTGAATTTTTCCACATAATACTATATTTTTTTATTTGATATCTTTCAATGTTTGTTTGGTTTTTCATTCAACCATATATTTTCAACAGAAATTTCATCACATCTATTTCTTTTTAGTTTGCAGCATTGTACTATTGGCATCTCAGATGGGCCATGTTTGTTATTCCTTTATGAGAACCAAAAAATTAAGTTTGTTCTCTGAATTTATAACTCAGATTGTAAAGATATTAATATGTTTTTATTTTGACCCATAGAGTGTCGAGTTTGGGTATGGAAATGGGTCATGTCAGGTTGTATTTTTTATTTCCATTATTTTTTTCCTCATAAAATCTAGAAAATTACAAATCCATTGATGTATATATATTAATATTATGTGATAACTCAAAGTGTTGCTTCCCAACGATTCATATTTGCATCATTTCCCCATCTCGGAGGTCAAGATGTCACACAAAAAATGTGAAATTTATTTATAGAGTTTTGTATGCTGTTATTATGCTTCTATTACACACTTTCTTCAAGTATATAGTAAATATGATAAATACATATCTCTTTACATAACAAATTCATAGAAATACAGTGGTACCTCGTGATTCAAACTTAATTTGTTCATGTGGGCTGTTCGAATTGAGAATGTTCGAATTAGGAAGCAATTTATCCCATTGAAATTAATGTAGAAAAAATTAATCCGTTCCAAGCCCCAAAATCCTCATATTTTTTTAACAGTTATATGGGTTTATGTTGTGCCCTGTGGCCAGATCACTCAAATAAATACAATTTAAACACTTAATATTTGCTGGGACCTACCAGAATTGGTCTGTCTTATAGACTCGAGGGTATTGCTTTGAGATGTAAACAAACATGGCCAGGTTTGATGTACAGCCATCCACTAGTTTGTTTAGGTACAGGCATTAAGTCACTTAATTTTCTTCCTGACTGGTGTCATTTTACTTGAAATAGTGGTAAGTACTACTGTTATACACATTGTTATCCCACACAATTGGGCTATTTTTCAAGGGAGTGTGTGGGAAAAAATGGAAGTCGCGGGTTGGCGTTTTTGAGACTGGAGTCTGCGGTATCACATTTACCGACCTGGCTACACTGGTGGCTTCGTCTGCAGCTGTTTGTTTGTGTTCGAATTGCAATGCACATTCGAATTGGAGGACAAAATTTGTTTGATAAATGTGTTCGAATTGGGAATTGTTCGAATTGAAAGGCGTTCAAATCACGAGGTATTGCTGTATATGGAAAAAAACGTAACATAAAATGGCTGGATGTTCAGTTGGCAACAGCAGATGGCGCAAGGCGGAGTTTGTGCCGCTGTGAAGCTGAAATAAAACAATGCTGTCTCCAATCACCAGTTCTCATTTCCAATTATTTTGAAATCTAACATCCATATTTGTAGGCTTTACTCATTTTTTTTTTCAGATAGTAAAACCGTACATGTAGAAATAGGAATAAAGCACTCGCAAAATATGCTTGAAATTTTGCAATAGAATTACACCTACATGAATTTTCTCAATAACTATTCATATAACATGTAGCCCAGTACAACCAGCCGCATGGTTGGGTAGTCGGTGACTAAACCGGCGACCCCACTGGTTTCTTTTTTTGGACCAGTGAGGAGGGTGTGCTGGACCCCCAGGTGGATTAAAAACAAGACCATTCTAAGGGCAGATGAACTCATGTTTTATCAGAGTCAGTGGTCATCCAGTCCCAGCTATGGGTGAAATAGTGGGTGGTAAACCTCATAGCCCCCTGCTACCTTGTAGGATTTGCCTTTTCTTTTAGGCAAAGGCTAGTGCCACCACTTAAAATAGGTGGTTGGGTTAGCAAGGGCATGCACCTGAAAAATTTTGCTTCAAAAACTTGTATGGCTCGAATACAGAATATTGCCCCCAGTACCCAGCAGCCCTTGAGTGGGCATGGGGTGCGAAGAATCTCCGGACTTAGCTTTAGAATAGGGACGGTGAATGTGGGAATGATGAGAGGAAGAAGCAGGGAGGTGGTGGAGATGCTGGGTAGGAGAAAGGTTGACATTTGTTGTGTGCAGGAAGTGCAATTTAACCCTTTCATTGCTAATTGCTCGCAGCGAGACTATCCCCCTAGGCGCACTCGGGCAGCCCAGCAGGGGGAGGGGGGTCTCTTTTAACCGCTGTATCTCAAAAACTATTCATCACAGCTAAAAAACAAAAACACTATTGGAAAGAGGAGGCCATGATCTATAACATTTGGTTGTGTAAGCCTCTCCTGCGATCATATAGGCACGTTGAGGGGGGTGTTGCCTGGGAGTGCGACTGGCGCTCGCAGCGAGCTTTTTGCACCACCACGCTAGTGCTCGCTCTTTTAACCTCTATATCTCAAAAACTATTTATCACAGCTAAAACACAAAAACACCATTGTAAAGAGGAGGCCAAGATCTATAAGATTCGGTTATGTAAGCCTTTCCTGCGAATGTACAGGCACGTTCAGCAAGTGACGCTAGTGCTTGCTCTTTTAACCGCTGTATCTCAAAAACTATTCATCACAGCTAAAAAACAAAAAACACCATTGGAAAGAGGAGGCCAAGATCTATAAGATTCGGTTATGTTAGTATCTCCTGCGAACATACAGGCACGTTCGTGTGGTGTTGCCTGTGAAGACGTACATTCGTGTGTGCGCGACGGTCAGCCATATTGAGGCAACTACTGAGTAGATCTCTTGATGGGGTGTTGGCAGGGTAGTTTTGCCAACTTCAAAATTTACAACTATTTGGTCAAAAAACCAGTCAGGTGATAGGTGAAGCTATGCAGAAATGCTGCATTATTGGACAACAACATCCACCAGTTACTCGTCCGTAGATTTTCCACGTTTTTCCGCGCTAGGCTGATATGATTTTCCACCAAATTTAGTGGAAAACCCACAGAGTTGACAATGCTGTGGGGTGAGAAATAGTGTTGGAACACTCATACGCGGGAAATTTGAGTGCGACTGGCGCTCGCAGCGAGGATTTAGCACCACCAGCAAGTTAAGCTACTCCTCGCTGCGAGTATTTAGCATCAAAAGGGTTAAGCGTGAAGGAAGCAGAATGATAGGAAGTGGAGAAGAAAAGTACAAGATGTGGTGGAAAGGGGAGAGTGGTGGAGGGGAGGGAGTCGAAGGGGTGGGGATGATGGTGAGAGAGGAGCTAATAGGACATCAAGGATATTGCTAATAAGAATGGTAATAGGAGAGAAACTATTCAATGTTTTCTCTGTATGCACCTCAGGTAGAGAGGACAGACGAGGAGAAGGAGAAGTTTTGGGGAGTGTTGGATGACGAGATGGCAGGTCTGAGAAATGAGAAGGTGTTCATTGGAGGAGATTTGAATGGTCATATAGGGCAAAGTAGAGATGGATTTGAGGAAGTTATGGGTGTGTACGGTCATGGAGAGAAACAGAAGGGGAGAAAATATTGGAGTTTTGTCAGGGCAGGGGACTGGATGTGGCAAACACTATGTTGAAGAAAGAAAGAAAAAAGGTGGTAACATATAAAAGTGGAAGAGTGGAAACGCAAGTAGACTATATAGTGTACGGAAAGGATGAAGAGTTTTGGATAAAAGAGGTGAAGGTGATCCTGGGGGAAGCGTGCCTGCCACAACATTGACTTCTGTGTGCTGACATAGCCACGAAGGTAGGGAAGAAAAAGATAAAAAAGAAAGAAGAGAGAAAAATAAAAGTATGGAAGCTAAGGGAGGAGGAAATCAGAAGAGAGTTTGAACAAAGAGTGAAAAGGGAAAAATGAGGAAAATAATGGAGGATGGGAACAATTGAAAGAAAATATGAAAGCAGGGAGAGAAGTGTGTGGTGAAACAAAAGGAATTAGAAGAAAGGAAAGAGAGACATGGTGGTGGAATGGAATAGTGCAGCAGGCCATCAAGGAAAAGAAGGAGGCATACAAGAAATGGCAGAAGACAAAGGAGGAGGAAGATAGAGGTGTTTTAAAGAAAAGAAGAAAAAGGCAAGAAAAGAGGTAGCAAAGGCAAAGAAGAAAGCAACAGAAGAGTGGGTGAGGGAGAGAGAAGTGAGAAATTAAAAAAATGAGATGCTTAAAATTGCGAAACAAATGAAACGAGAGAGAGCAGATGTAGTTGGAGCAAAGTTTGTAAAAGATGAAGGAGGGAACATCATGGTGGAAAAAGAAAAGATATTGGAAAGATGGAGTAAATATTTCAGTGAACTGTTAAATGAGGAAAATGAATATACGATAAATGAAACTGAAAAAGTAGAAGGCCCACAAGAAATATACGGAAGAGGAAGTAAAAGAAGTACTAAAGGAAATGAAAAATGGTAGAGCAGCAGGACCTACAGGGCTAACAGTAGATTTAATAAAAGCAGCAGGAAAGGAAGGAGTGGTGGAATTGACAAGAGTGTTAAACGATGTATTAAAAAAGGGAGAGATACCAGAAGACTGGAAAGGAAGCTACACTATACCCATTTTTAAAGGGAAAGGAGATGCTTTGAAATGTGGTAACTATAGGGGGATAAGGTTACTGGAGCATGGCACGAAGGTATATGAAAAAGTCCTGGAGAAGAGGGTGAGAAGGGTAATAAGAATTGATAAATGTCAGTTTGGCTTTTGCCCTGGAAGATGAACAACTGAAACAATATATGCTATGAGAGGACTTCAGGAAAGGTTTATGGAGAAGAGGAGGAGATTGTATCATGTTTTTGTAGATCTAGAGAAGGCATTTGATAGAGTAGCAGGGGAAATTATAAGATGGGCATTGAGAAGGCAAAGAGTACCAGAAAGACTGGTTGAGTCAGTGATGGGCATAGCTGGGCACGATAACAGAAAACCTTATTCCCGATAACTGATAATGGAAAACCTTATCGGTGATAACCAATATTCATTAACTGGAGACACAAATATAGGCGATAACCGATAACTGATACCCGATATAAATCCACAATTCCGATACTAGCTAGCGATAAGTCCGATAGGTGAAAACGATACTATATTGATATTTCAAATAAAAAAACATAGATGAATTCAAATTTTCATTATCTGTATTTTAGAAAACTTACGAAACCCGAAAACCACACGTTGACACGTACCAATGGACGGTAATACTATAGAAACGCCTGAACCGGTGTTGTGTTATTTGGCGTCCCCACCGTCAAAAGCTGGTGCTTTTGTTTACAAACACTGGTCTCTCGTGAACTACGCATGCTCAGACCAGCAAGCGTAGACCTGTACAGTCTCACAAAGCTTTTTAACCGTAATTAAGAGTTGCTGGAAGGCTGCATCAGACATACAGTACCACTACCACCATCCCCGCTGTTTCTAAAACGACACTCTGTACGAGTTGTATTTATATGTACAGAGTGTCGTTCTAGAAACAGCGAGGATAGTGGTACTGTATGTCTGATTCAACCTTCCAACAACTCTTAATGTGTTAAAAAGCTTTGTGAGACTGTACAGGGTTTCGCTTACTGGTCTGAACATGCGCAGTTCACGAGAGACCAGTGTTTGTAAACAAAAACGCCAGCTTTTGACGATGGGACACCAAATAACACAACACCGGGTGCCTTCAATACCATGGCATGCTCACAAACGAATATGGAATATCAAATTTGAGGCAGTGAATAATCAGTTCCCAGGTCCTCTACTCCACATCTGTTAGCTACATCTGCACTGGACACCCTGTCTTGCCACCTGATCCCCGCCATATTCCTCAGCATTCTGCGATCACTTGCTCTCAATACCTCCATCAATTTTCTAGTTAGAGCCCATGTTTCTGCTCCATACAACATCACTGATGGAATACACGCTTGGTACACCCCTGCTCTGCTCTTTAGAGTGATGCTACAATTCACAAGTAAACTAGCCACCTCCCTCCACTTTAACCACGCTGTCGCCACTCTCGCTCTCACTGCCCTCTCCACTTCTGCCTCACAGTCCAGAACATCTCCCAAATAACAGAAATGTTCTACCTCATCCAGCTTTCCTCCATTCACCTCTAGTTCATCCCTCTCAGTTTCTTGTCCCTGCTGTCTCCTTACACAAGCTGGGCATGTAAAATCCTGCACTCCTCTTACATTTCTGAGGCCTGAACATCTAAGGTGGCACCACTGCCTGCAACATGTGCACAAGACAGAATTTACACCTACTCCCTTCCCACACCATCCACATGGATATGTTCCTGATTTAATCTTTTCTCTTGCTTCTTTTCCAGTCACCATGTACAGGGGGGTCGTCTAATATGCGAGAATATGGGCGGTTCAAAGCCTCGCATATCGCAAATTCGCATATTAGGAACCTTAAAAAGCATGTAAATAATGGTATATGGGCGGTCAGCCACATTTTTTAACTTAGTTTCCAATGTAATAAACTGCTTTTTCGAGTTCTTTGGAGGCGCCATAATAACAACAACAGCAACAACAATAGCCCACAGGCTAGCTTGCACACAGCACAGACACAGCTTGTGAGAGCAATGGCTGCTTTAGACGTACTGATGAAGAGAACACGTGGAGCCGTCTCACAGAGTAGAGTTGCCAGATTGCGCCATTGTTTATTTCCCTTCCTTCGGGAAGTGAGTAACAGCAAGCTCATTATTTGGTAGGAAATGGATGTTAGCGAAGTCGGGAACATGAAATGAATGAAAAAAAAACTTTTCTCTTACTACCGAGTCAAGTCACCGCTCCCACGTGCTCCACCCCCCAAGGGGGGGAGGGAGGGAGGTAGGAGGTCGCATATGAGGTGGTTCGCATATCCCAAGTTCGCATATCAGGCGACCCCCCTGTACTTTGTTTTTTCCATATTAATTTTCAAATCTCTATCCTCCATTCCTTCCTTCCATTTATTAAGCTTTTCTTTCACTTCTTTTGCTGTCTCTGCATTTACTACCAAGTCATCTGCATACAGCAGCTCCCATGGTGCCTCTCCTCTTTCTTCCTTTGTTGCCTCCTCCATTACTGTTATAAACAAGAGTGGGCTAAGGGCAGATCCCTGGTGAATCCCCACTCCAATTTCGGACTCATCTGATGTTCCCACCACTGTTTTCATTCTCAATTTTGTACCTTCATATAGTTCCATCACCGATTCAACCAATCTTTCTGGTACTCTTTGCCTTCTCAATGGCCATTTTGTAATTTCCCTTGGTACTCTGTTAAATGCCTTCTCTAGATCTACAAAAACATGGTACAATCTCCTCCTCTTCTCCATAAACCTTTCCTGAATCCCTCTCATAGTATATATTGCATCAGTTGTTGATCTCCCAGGGCAAAAGCCAAAGTGACATTTATCGATTCTTATTATCCTTCTCAGCCTCTTCTCCAGGAGGAGGAGACCAGTTGGTAGACCTAGGAAAATGTGGAGAAGGTGTATACAGGAAGACTTGGCATTGATGGGATTGGATGAGTATTGGGCAGAAGACAGAGTAGAATGGAGGAGAGCCATGAAGCGTCCAACTGCTCAGGAAGAGTGAAGACGGACATTAAACGAAATGATGATGATGATATATGAAAAACATTGCCTTTATGAGTTTCCAGTATCTTCCTTAACCTGCCACAACCGAGAGAGCCCAGATTCGATTCCCGGGCAGAGTGGAAAAATTTGGGCGGCTTTTCCGATACCCAACGCCCCTGTTCACCCAGCAGTGAATGGGTACCAGGTATTAATTGGGGGTTGTGTCCCGTCTCCTGGGATCTGTTCCCTTCTCCTATAATTCCTTCCCCTTCTGTCTCTCTCCGTCATATGACCACAGATGTTGCGCCGACTAAACAAAACTTTCCAAACTTTCCTTAACCCGTAAACTACGGGACCCCCAATCTGATCCATGTCTGTCAAGCGGCAGATTCAAGTTTTTTACAACTCTTACAGAAATCAATTAAATGTATATGAGTGTGGTCTCATTCCCCCGCATCTGCCCATATAATTTTTATCCCCAACCATCTGGTTACGGTGTACGAGCAGGTGAAAGAGAAGCCCCCGCTGTAGTGAACTCCTCCCTGTTGTGACTCATTCATCTGGAATACATGCAGCAGTGTAAGGGGTGGCGGCAACACCGTGGCCCTGCCTCAACGTACATCGAGGGTGTACGCTCTCTTGAGGCAGAAGCGCTTCAAGGTAAAGGAGTACGTTGCCTCCTGAAGGGGTTCTTCCTCGCCATCATCCTGAGGGACCTCCTGGTCGCTCCCTTTGTCACGAAAAAGGGGCTCGTCAGTGTCACTTTCCTCCCCTTCCGATTCGCTGTCAGCCCAGCCAGCCCGCCTCGACTCCCTCATTGTCTGCCTCTCTACATCTTCATCATCTTTCTCATCTTCTGCCTTGAGGATAGTCAGGTACTTGGAAGGCGTGAGTATCTTCAGGGGGCGTTGCTGGTGATGAGATGGGCGTAACGTAGGTGAAGACGGTCCAGGTGTGGGGGTGGTGGAAGTGGAGGTGGTGGTGGTGGAGGTGGTGTGGGGTGGGCTACCAGGACCCCTCCCTCCCCTCACAGCTCCTGTACCTCGTGGCCGCTTCTGTCTTGTTCCTGAAGGTGCTGGTGGTGGTGAAGAGGCATTGGCGGTGGCTGTGGAGGTGGTGGTGGGTGGGCCAGGTCGCTCAAGGCCACCGTGACCACTCCCTCCTCTCCCTCGTGGCCGCTTTCAGCTTGCTCCTGAAGGTGCTTGTGGTGGTGGAGAAGCAGTGGTTAGGGTTGATTGAAAATCTGGCCAGCGTGTGGGTAATCTTCCACCACTCGGTGGTTGTTGAAAATTGGCAGCGTGCATCGATGGGACTCGAATCTAGGTCCATGGGCTCACCACACCCGCATGCTAACCACTCACCCACTGCCTCCCCACTAAAGTAATGACAAAACCTATAATGATAAATTCATAATATGTTTAAGGCATACCTTTTTGACATTTTACAAAAGTTCAAATGTCTGTGATGAAATAGAAAATTTACTGGGATATTGAAGGTTTATTTTTCCTTTGCAGTAGTATCATTGATGTTGGAGCCCTTGAATGCCACACTCTTGAACAACATGAGTACATTGAAAGAGTTAGAACCTACAACCAACGAGTTAATGCAATACCACAAATTAAGGTATGTGTGTCATGTTACATTTTCTGGCTCAGTTTATTGCTTGCAAGTTCTTTTTTGTATATGTGCAATATATTTCAATCCTGTGGTGAAAGCTCAATTTGAGCATCAGACCTTGGTGGAGTTGTACTCCTGTTACTCTTTTCTTCTTCACAGTGTGAATTGTAAATATGTCCCTGTGTTAGTATAGGTCTCCAGTCAGATTTATGTCAGGGAATTGTAGGTCTGCTGATGCCTGTCTAAAATTGTGAAGTTGCTTCGTCTAAATTAAAGTACCATGTTTATATTTTCAGGTGCCTCAATCACTTTATGAACATGGTAATGACTAGTTAATGGATCCATAATTTCAGGAACTTGCCTCTAGACAAGGTTCCACCATGATGATTCAGAACATCAGTTTTAGGATTATATATTTTTTTCTAATAAGTTTGATTATGAATTGAGTTAACACTTTAATAAGTTGCATTTTGCATATGCAGTGGGACTTTTCTTGTCCTTAAATGAGTGAAAAATTATGAAAACAATTTTTACAGTAACTAGAGTATATATATATATATATATATATATATATATATATATATATATATATATATATATATATATATATATATATATATATATATATATATATATATATATTTCATGCCATGTGTTTAGTTTTTGTACTGATGCAGAGAATTGTTGAGTTGTATTGTTTTATTGAAGCACTGATCCAAATATTATGCAGGTTAGTAATCATTATATTTGTTTGTTTCTTCCAAGACCACTAACAAAAGACATCATGAAGTCCAGCTCATATACGACACACCAGCTGTAGAGAGAATTTTGTCTGCGCAGCCAGTGTCACTAGCTGATTTCAACATGGTAAGAATGAAAAACATTATCAATTAAAAGATTTATCAAATAACTGTACTGAAAAATTTATTTAGTGCAGTTATAGCTAGATGGATTGTTTTATCGGGTTTGACTAACACATTATAAAAAGTTTCCTGCATATGTCACGGATATCCTGCTGTGGCTTGTACACATTTGTCTGGGACCCTATTGTAGTTGAAGCTTATACATCCATCCCCCTGCTATCGCACCTAATTAGTTATGAAACTGTGCATGATAGTGGATATTCTTGATAGCTGAATTAAAGAATCAATAGGAATAATTTTAAATGATTATCAGGCATCTGATTTACCTACACTTTGTGCCTGTTATACTGCTCTTTGGAATGCTGTACCAACCTATTGTAGTGCAGCTGACTTGCCTGATGGGCAAGCCTCCCATAACTCACTCAGTGAGTGGTAGGTACCTCTTTGGCCGACTTGGTTAAGGAGTGGCTTTCCCGTCTTGCTAGTTGCTGGTTTGATCCCCGGCGCCGGCAAAACCTTTCCTTGTCTGGATTAATTTCTTGTGTGTTTTGTTACACGTGACAGTTGTGTGGAAGTATAGAAAAGAGTGAATTCAGGGCATTACACTGGTGGTGAGAGAGAAAGAAAAAAAATATAAGCATGGGGGTGAGGGAGGTATGGTGGGTAATTAGGGGGGTGGTACCAAGAAGGAAAAAAAAAAAAAAAAAAGTAATGGCAAGAGAGGGGATATAATGGCAAGAGGGGTGAATGGAAGTCTGACCATAGGGGGGAGGGACTTAACACTTATGATACTTAGACACTTATTATACTTAACACTCAATATTCCTTGTGATCAATGTAAATTCTGTCCTTAACTTAACATAGGCCCCAGGTACTACAATATTATACTTACAACACTCACAACACCACCTTATTACACTCAGGGATGATTGGGGTACCTATTCTTGCAAGGTTGCTTGGTCAATGTTTGCACAAAAAGAAACAGGAGTGGCTGTGGTTCACCTGTTAGCCATACATTTCCCAGTGGTGTAGGGGGAGGTGATCCAAAATGGACATTCAATCAACTGAGCACAACAAAATGACCATATTCCAATCATTTCAAATAGTCCGTTTGAGCGGAGGATTCCATGGGTCCTTTCCTCCCCTCTGCTCTGCCACTCAGTCCCAACACCTACTTTTACCTCTCATATGTTAGCTGTTGCTAACATATGAGAGGGAAAAATAGGTGTTGGGACTGTGTGGTAGAGCAGAGGGGAGGAAAGGACCCGCTAAATCCTCCATCCAAACGAACTATTTGAAATGGTTTGACTATACCAAGATCAACATCTCCCTGATAATATTCCCTTCACTTGCTTTTATAGATGACCATTGATCAGAAACAGCATCCATAGTTGAATGAAACACTTGTAAAAGGTAAGAAGGTGCAGCAGATGTGACACTGGCCATGCCCGTATAGCTATGCAGCTGCCTTTGTTTACACCGACCCCCACCCCAACCTGTACCTGTTTTACCCCCCCCCCCCCCCCACGTCAACTCGGGCGCCATTTGACTAAAACCGCCATTTTGATGCAATATATTGACTCCATTGTGTAATGTTACACAATGTTTGGTGGCCATTTCGTGAACCGAATGCAGGGCAGGGGCAGGTTCACTTTCTAGCTACGCAACTCCCACATGAGGCAAACCGAACAGTCAATCAGCAGAGAACAACAAAATGGCTACTGACAAACAGCAGCTCTCTCAATATTCCCTCAGCAAATCTTATAGGCAACCATTTATCAGAAATAGCAATCATAGCAGGGGTGTAGAGTTGGATATAAAAAAATTCTGACTGACTCTGACTCCAGGAAATTTTAAGGTTGCAACTCCTACTCCAATCCCTCCCCCACCCCCTTTTCTGCTGCACTGTGATAGGTAAATCAACCCCAGCCACTCCACACCCAGTCACATCATATCATATGTTACAGTCACACCACGCCACACCACATATCGCACCCAGCTACACCACACCACATCATACCCAGCCACACCATACACATTACAACGAGCCACACCATGCCAAACATCACACCCAACATACACCACACCACACCACACCACGCATTATATCTAGCCACACATCACACCCAACCACACCACAAAACCACACTATGTCCCACAGTCCCCACACAAAATAACACATCACGCTTAACCACACCATGCCACACATCATATCCAGCAACACATACCACACCACACCACACCCAGCCACACTATACACCACATCACACCACGCCACACCTAGCCACACCACTCCACGCATCATTCCCAGCAACCCCAAACCACACATCACACTCAGACACACCTCCCCACACATCACACACAGCCACACCAACCCACACATCACACAGCCACACCACTCCGTATATCATACCCAGTCACACTATACACATCCCACCCACTCACTCCACACCTCACACCATACCCAACCACACCACACCGTACACCACACGTCACACCCAGTCCCACCACAACACATCACACCCAGCCACACTACACCACATATAGCACCAAGCAACACCACACATCACACCCAGTCACACCATACTTCACACAAAACCCAGTCGTAGCACACCACACACCACCCTCAGCCACACCACACACCACACTGAGCCATACCACACGGCACGTCACACCTAACCACACCACACCTCACTACACTCCCAGCCACTCCATACCTCACACCACACAAGAACATATCACACCTCATACCCACAACACCATACCATGCATCACACCTGGTCATACTACACTTCACACCATTCCCTGTCACACTACACCACACATCACACTCACTCAACATACCTCACACCACACCCAGCTATACCATCTCACACATCACACCCAGCCACACCATCTCACGCATCACACCCAGCCACACCTCATCACACATCACACCTAGTCACACCACACCAAATATCACACCCAGTCACACCACACCTCACATCACATAATATTAGGATGTAAGGAGTCTGGTTGGCCTATACAAGGCAGCTCCTGTAAGTCTAACTCCACCTTACCTTACTCTCCGTTAATATATCCAACCTCTTCTTGAATGTATCTATGGTATTGGCACTCACAACATGATTGCCAAGGCTGCTCCACTCATCCACAACTCTATTGGTAAATCAATTTTTGCCTATGTCTTTGTTGAATCTGAATTTATTTAACTGAAAACCATTGTTATATGTCCTACCCGGGTCTTTTACAACCAAAACCTTATTTACATCCTCCCTATTAAAGCCCTTCATCCATTTATAAACTACAATCAAGTCTCCTTGTAACCTTTGCCTTTCTAGAGAAATCAGATTTAAATACCTAAGTCTATCCTCATACAAAAAGTTTCTCACCGCTTGAATTATTTTTGTCATCCTCCTCTGTACTAATTATAACATCTTGATATCCTTCCTATAGCAGGGTGACCAAAACTGGATATCATAATCAAGATGAAGTCTAATAGTGTTATAGTAAATCTTGAGGATGATTTTAGAGCTCCTATTGCTTACGTTCCTTGAGATGAAACCCAGTACCCTGATTGCACAATTCCTAGCCTGCATGCATTGAGCCCTTGGATGGAGGTCAGAGCTCACTAAGACTCCTAAGTCCCTCTCACACCCAGACCTGCTTATCATATACATATCACACCCAGCCACACAACACCACACCCTGCCACACCACACACCATATTAACCAACCACACCACACCATGCATCACACCCAGTTACACCATGCCACACACCACCCAGCCACAGCATACAACATAATACCCATCCACGCCATTCCACACTGCACAACATTAGCTACACTCGGTCAGTTCATCCTACAACCACAGATTCAGCCTGACCTTTTAATGTTTAACACGAATAGGAAATCCAGATCTCATAAAAAACAGGTTGTCCTTAAAAGGATAGACCTGGCAACCCAGTGCTGAGCACTGAGCAGGCTAGCACAGATCAGTGCTGAGACAAGAGTGGAGACGCACATGAGTAGCTATATTACAGGAATCAGACTCGCTTGCTACAGCACGTGTCGTTGGGTACATCTTCTATGACATCGTCTAGCCATTTATCTCATTAATTTACATATTAATAATCCACATTTCCACAAAAAAATCGTTATTAAATTAATTTTTTAAGCGTCTTCCCACAAGAGCTTCCACAAAAACTTGCCTCTCCCACAAATTTGCACCTCTCCTGGTCTGGTGGTGACTGTGATTATTCAATGTTTTCTGCCTCACCTAAGCACCATCATCATGCCTCAGCCTCTCTCTTGCAGACCCTTTGTTCTGTCTTATGTTCTTTTTTTTTTTTTTTTTTTTTTTTTTTTTTTTTTTTTTCTGGTAGCCAGGTTTTGGGCCGTGACCGCCTATACATATTTTTCCCCATAGGTTATTAAGTTTGTCATTTGCGCATTCGCCGTTTGCGCACCTTCAGATCGCCCATATGTGCGCAAATGGTGCAGTTTTACTGCAGAAGTACAGAGATTGTAGTTGTTTAGAAAATGGAGAATGGTAATCAGATGTGTGGTGGTTTTGGGTGTCAAAGTGGTGGCTTAGTTGAGTTACCTACTTTGAGATTTAGAATTGAATTATTGACTTTCTTAAAATGCTATGACATATATTAATCATGGAATGATCACTGGATACAAAGATTTTTTTTTTTTTTTTCAGCTATGACAAATATGCCTTTGCCAGGTTTGCCAACCACTTTTTTTCAGCATTCCAGTGTTTTTCCTGTCTCCCTCCATATCTTCAGTCCACTGCTGGGAGTCTATAGTAAAACTTTTCAGGGAACTTTCTTAGCTTATGTTAATAGCCACAAACTACAGAAAACTGTTGCAAGGATTTTTCCAATATCAGATAAACCTGCCCAGGTTGTATTGGCTAACCACTTCTTGTGATGTACTTGTGTTATTTTCTCTATTATATTGAATATTTTGGTAAAAATGTAACAGAAAGGAAGTGTTATGTGTATGGGGATGAAGAAGAATATAAGAAACTATTATCCTCCCAAGTTTGTCATGCATCAGGTACATGGAGATGGAACGTAGCACAGCAAACATGAATATGCACAGTGGAAACGAGTTATAAAAAAAATGTATGAAGTGTGTAAGGTTTGATGGAAAAAGTAATAATAATATGTATAAGAAGTTTGGTATGGGTGGAAGTGATAGAAGTGGATTATGGAGTGGTTGAATGGTGAAGCATGGTGCTGTGAGATGGTTTGGGCATGTGATTAGAATGAATGAGAATGACCATGTGAAGAGCGTATATGAGGGCAAGGTTGAGGGAAGGAGTTTCAGGTGGAGGTCACCAGTGCAATAGAACAATAGAGGGAATAAGGATTGAACAAAGAAAGAATTGCGAGAGATTGTGCCAGGAGAGAGTTTGGAACTGTGAAAGTTGGAGACGCTTCTGCTGTGGTCACCTTCAAGCATTAGAACAAATATATATTTTAGTGTAACAAAGAAATGTGTTGTAATTGATGTTATGATGGTGACCATTGATTGAGAGTATATCAACCCTGCTGTGAGTTTTTATGGTTATCATTCATATTTCAGACTATTATTCAGTTGGAAAATATTGAGAGGGTGCAGTAACAAAAGCAGCAAAAATGTAATATTAAAAGAACACAAATCCTCTAACTTATTGCATACATTACCATACTTGCACACCTAATTGAATGGTCATATACTCATGATTTAGCACTTTAGTATGTGCAATACAGTAAAACCCCGATTATCCGAAATGGAAGGGGGGAAGCCTCTTTCGGATAAGCCGATTTTTCGGATAATCCGGATTTATGGCTGCCATTTTGTGAGGTCGAAGCACAGGTAGAACGCGATGCGACTGCCCAGTGTGAAGTGTGTGACGCGACTGCCGCTGACTGACGATGTAAACAATGAAACCAAACAAACACACGCTACGCTAAACAAAGTAGTACGCTTAAAACATGTGATGTAAATGTTTTATTGTATGTTTGTCTGTGTGTCTCCTTGTCTGGACCAGTGTATGTTGATACTTGTGAGCGTTGCAGATCTGAATTGTGAATGTTGCAGAGTGCGATTGTGAATGGTTGTGCAAGCTTGCAAGTGTGACCTTGATGCATCGTGCAGGTGGAGACACAGTATGATGACTCATATTATCGCGCAACTCGTATGTTGGAAGGGGAATGTGGCATGGAGTGGAGAGGGGAGTCGTGTTTGTGTCGTTGTCTTGAGAGTACGGTGTGAGAGTAGTCGTGCAGTAGTTTGTTCGTTCGCCGCACGTACGTCCTTGCTGGGGCGAAGGTGCGGACGTGGTGTTGTTGAGAGTTTGTTTAATGTTTTTTGTCTAATACATTGATCTATTCGTTACAAGCTATTTCGGCAATACGTATTAGAAAGCATATTCATTTTAACTGTTCTTATCAATTTTAAATGTGTTAATATAGTACATATGTAGTTACTTTTATTTATTTTTGATGTTTTATAACGTTTTAGTATAGAAAAAAAAAATTTTAATTGCATTATCCAGATCAATTTCGGATAATCCGGTTTTTCAGATAATCCGCTTTCGGATAATCGGGGTTTTACTGTACTTATAATTTAGCACGTTAGTATATGTAATAATTAAGTGGTGTGTTTGATTTTGCATGTCATGAATTTTAACTTTCATATTTGTCTTTCAGATGGTTACTGCATCCCAGAAGGTTGTGGCAGCTGTTGCACAAATCCGAGTGGAACACAAAGAAGACTTAGTAGTTCCGTTTGGAATCCCCTGACAGCCTCATACCCAGGAGTCCTCTTACCAGGAGCTTTTTACCTTTGCATTTTCTCTCATGCAAAGACTCTTCCTCTCATCACATAGGACAAGCACAGCCTACTCTCACTTGAATATCTGAAGGAGCTGAAAGATGAGTGATGAAAGAATCTTCCTAAATAATTAAGCAGAGTTTCTCTCTCTCTCTCTCTCTCTCTCTCTCTCTCTCTCTCTCTCTCTCTCCTTTGCACACACACACACACACACACACATCTATCTATATCTATCCATCTATCTATATACATGTGTGTGTGTGTGTGTGTGTGTGTGTGCTCATGTGTTGGTGGGTGGGTGTGGCTGTGGGTGTGTTTGTGTGCGTGAGGCTTTTACTTTGTCATGAGGTAACCAGATTTATATTAAGTGTAAAGAATTCCTGTTTAAAGTCAGTCATTACCTGAAAACTAAGGTTAAAATACCCTAAAGTATGAAGGAGTGTATATGTAGAAACTTATTAATGAATTGAGTGTAAATTTTGCACCATTAACCAGCAAAATATAATAAAGTTTCTGAGAGGTGGCAGCAGCAGGGGAACAACCAAGAAGTCATGAATTTTAAACTTTGGAGTATTGTGGTCCACTGTGGGCATTGATGCAGTTATGGCATTCTTGCACTTTGTCCTGCTCCCATCTTCAGCTGCTGTTCTCTCAGATTTTGATTTCCACAGCAAACCACCACAGGAGGAAGTGTGTGTATGTATGTGTGTGTGTATATATATATATATATATATATATATATATATATATATATATATATATATATATATATATATATATATATATATATATATATATATATATATAATAGCCATATATAAAAATATGAAATTGATTTCAGTAATATTCATCTCTTGTTGATCAGTGGCAGATGCAATATGTAATATTTAATACAGGTGTGCCTTAATTTACAAATGTGCTTTATGCATTTTATAATTGTAGCTAAGTTTTATTTAGCTTAATAAACTAATTTACCATCATTTTTAATCAAGATTACAAAGCCCTAGCACTAGATGCCACAAATATGTAGAATTCAACAAACAAAACAGCATCCTCACAATGTATGAGTATGAAAGACAGAGAAGCTTTTCAGTCAGGAGACCCAAGGTTGTGGAAAGCAATGATTTTATATCCTTTTCTCTAAAACAGAACTTTGTGTGCTTATTTATGTGATTGATTGTAATTATGTGGAATATACATGCAGTTCCATCTTAAGAATTTTTCATACAGCTACCAAAGGAGTAGTTGTTCATACCCCACACTGATTGGGCAGTCACAGCATTAAAAAAAAGAACTCTTGAAACTAATTTCCTTATTCAAAAGTAATATTTCATTTACTTTTTGTGCTTCATCATTTTAGTCAGACACAAATATGAAGTCAAATTGGCTGGAGCTCCAAGCCTTGCCACATCACCCTCAATACATCACTCTCTCATTCACATATGTCAGCTATTTATTATTTGAAAATGTGTATTAAATATTCTGTATACATTGAAAAAGGCTTTATCAAGGACACCATGTCACTCCCTCCCTCTCCTCCATGTACGAATACATCTACTCCGATTCACTCTCGTTTGCTCCACAGTCAAAAGAAAGAACTTATTTGCAATCTGATTAAGTATTTTTTATAAGAAAATTTAGGTAGATTTTAGAGAGAGATGTGGGTTGGGGGGGCTGGGCAGTGGCTGTGTGCTAACTTCGAAGGCTAAGTTTGGCAGCACTGTGGCCAGGGGACTCCCTGAGTGGGCTCAGCCCAACCAGACTTCATAGCTGAGTCTGACTATAGTAAGTGTATCAACTAATAATATTTTTAAACACATCTTTCATATTGCCCATCACATCATGCTGCCCTCCTAACATATTCAGATTTTTTTAGATACAAATTGAACCCATTTCAGAATGAGAGTGCAGTATTCTTATTGCATTTCATGTGTTCCTAGTTTGCTAAATCACTCACGGATTGTGAACATGTTACTCGATGCTCAGCCTTTGTGCTGTATTTGCAAACATTTTAAATCCTACCCATTTCTCATAAGCATGACCAGGCAGAGTTTCTTTGTGTGTGCTTTTCTTTGGTAGACTGCATAGATGCTCTGTTGTACCAGCCCATAGCTGAGGAAATGATTGGAAAAGTCTTTATTAACCCGAGAAAAGCGATCCCAGGGTTGGAGAGAGCCGTTGTCATGCAACTGGTTGACCAAAAAATTGAGTCTCAGAATTGGAAAAACAGTACCTCAGCACCTTTGGAATATTGGAGCGCATAGGACAGTGAAAACCATAACGTTCTAAACCTATTTGTATGGCTGTGGCAGCGGTCAATAAATGGGATTTAGCCGAGCACTGGCAACCCCTGGAACGTGTGAGGGGGGACTACGCGCGACAAGGCAAGACGAGGGACGTGAGCGTAAATGACACGTAGCACGTACACATATTTGTAACTACTAATATACACCTCATCTATATCTTAATTTTTTTAGTTTATCAATAATTTATAAATAAGACGTGATACGAGACGAGGCAAGACGATTGACGTGGGGCTGTAAAGGGGAAGAGGCACGTCACTACTCTGGCTCTTTATTTCTGTTCTAGGTTTGCCAGTTAGCAGGGTGAGGCAGAGGAAGGGAAGATGGATAGATTTAGAATGGAAAAAGAGAGAAGGAAGAAAAGGGGAGAGAGTGAGTTACAAGGAGTTACAAGGAGAGAGAGAGAGAGAGAGAGAGAGAGCGGTCTTGGTGGTGGAGTTGAAGGGTAGGGTTCATCTGTTTACATAGTATAGGTTGCCGGTTACTATTTTCCTTACCACTTTTGATGTGAGGAAAGGAGACTGGGAGGGAGGATGGAGAGGAGGCCAGGGGGAGGTGAGGGAGGGTAGAGGCCAGCCGGGAGGATGGAGAGGGGTGAGGGTAGGGTTGGCAGAAGGAGCGGAAGTACTGCGTCCTCTCTGGCTGGGGTCCATGGTGTAGCTGAAGCTGCCCGGGAGGGTAGGGTGAGGGGGTCTGCTGGGTGGGGGGTGGGGGGGGGGAATAGTGGGTAGTCCTACTGAGTGTTGCCATATATTACATGATCCAGTCCAATTTTCAACCATCTAGACCTACTGGCGTAGTTTGTGTACGCACTCAATTGAGGCTTGTCGCCTCTCCTCGGGCAAGCCTCAATTGAGGTCTGTCGCCGTTCTCGGGTTAAGTATACAGTGGTCATAAAATGCTGTGGCAGGTGGGAAATGTGGACCATTCTCTGATCTACTCCACTCTTAACCCCAATACCATTTCCACTAAAATCTGCCTTTTATGAAGAGTATATATGGTCATACTACACTAGTCTACCAAGTTACATGCTTAAATGATAACAAAAAAATATGTAAAACCTGAATCCACAAAAGTTATGCCATCGCTTCTTTGGGAAAAAGGTACTTGGTTCCAGGTTTTTTAAAAACAAATAGGAGAAGGAAAATTAGCACTTTTTTAAACAAGGTGTTTAATGGAGTGGATGTGAAATAATTATCCAGGAATGTTGAGTGAGGCTCATGGCCTCTGCTGCCACCATCATACAGATGCTACTGCTTATACACCCTTGGTGAATTATTGCGCAGAAAAAATCTTGACAAGAATATCTTCAGTTGGTTCTGCATATTGCTTGTATCTGTATGAGTTTCTACAGACCATATAAACCATGTGTTGTCTGTGAAATGCATTAGGATAGAAATGGAGTAGGCAAACTAGAATGCCGAGTGAGAAATAGGAAATAGCTCATCAACATGGTGACATTAGTTTCAGAAATTTTCCCTTGTTTCTTGATTTACCATGTAAAAAAAATGTAAGCAAGCTATGAGAAAGGAAGAAGGCCTAAATATACAGTGAAAGCACATAAACCATAATTATACTGCTCGTGCATCCATAAGAGAAATTTAGCAGTGGAACAAATTATGTACAACACTAGGGGCAGACACCCATAACTGCCACTATTTTTCTTTTCTCCTGTCACTTTGATAAATGAAACAATTGTATTCACTTTTCTTGTGCTTCTGCATGTTAGAACAACAAAGTAGTAATGTGGCTTGGCCTTACAAAACATGCTCATGTGGCACTTAAAGCTGTGTGTGTGTGTGCGGGACTGCTGGTCAGATGGGGTTGTTACAGCATGCATTGTCCTCTTCCCTTGAAAACCAACAACAGCAGCTGTGATTATGTTTGCTAGCTGGCCACAGGGAAAGTCATATGCTCCGAGTCAAAAGATATGTGACATCACAGCCTGTTACAATGAGTTCAGCATTCAGCACAAACATTTTAAGCATCCAAATTAATTTATTTAATTCATAATGTACTTTTAAGTAGGACGACTTATGCTACAGTGATGCTCAGTCTGTACCTTACCCACAGACATAAAGCACTAACATTTTGTGGTTGGAGGTAGCTAGTATATTGTCCCTGTGCATCATAGTGCTATCAGGCTGTGTTTTTATGTGTGGTTTTTGCTCCTTGCTGAATCCTGTTTATATAATGTTGGCCTCAGTTTCTGAAAGAGACAATAGTAATGGTGGATTGCCAGAACACTCACACAGTGCTAAGAAAAATGGAATACAGAATTTTATAAAGAAACTGGTAGATTTTGGTATAAACTCTGTCTAGATAGACCAGCTTAGAACAAATTTTACTATTTTCAAAAAATTTTACTCCAAATTTTGGAAAATCACACACAATTTATGAACATTTCTCAGCACTAGTTTTATGCAAAGGGGGGAGAGCATTGTACTGTCATAAACTTTAGAGGCCAAGACAACATTATTAGTATTATCATCAAGTATTTTTACATCCAGTAGTATGAGGGAAGCTCAGCAAGATATGAGTATTTTTCTTTCAACTTTTTAAGTGTGCAGTAATTCTGATTTTAGTGTAATTCAACTCCATGAAGTTATAACTTGAAAATCAAACCTCACATGAAAAGCATAGGATACTGCCAAAAACTTGTAGGATAAAAAGGGGTAAAAATCATATGTTGCTTCCAAAATGCATGTGATATAGTTTATAGTTATATACGTAATAAATATATAAAAATGCCAGCTATATATCCTCCATCATTCCATGAGTGTCTCATGTTTCTTCAGCATAGCTTACTGTGACCATTCTTGTTTTCATTACTTTGTGTCATCCTATGCATCTGCATAGGACCCTGTGCTGGTCAGGAGGGCACCTTTTACACACTGTTTCCCTGTTGATGGTTTAGGGTGAAGCTTGGGTGGGTAACTAGTGCTCCCATGCACCAAATGGAGGCAGAGGCATACAAAGGGGGATGGGGAACAATTTTCCCCGGTCTCGGCCATGGAAGTGAATGATGAGATTTTCTTTGGAATATATCTGAGTTGTTATTATTGCCATTAAAATTGAAGATTGAAGATTGAAGACATGTATATTTCACTATATTACTCAAAATGCAGTACAGGGGTTGCATATTTTAAAGTGTTCTGTAGTCAGACACTTTGGATTTTTCACAGCCTCTTACTGGCCTTAGGATACACAATTGAAGGCAAGCAAGATACTGAGTATGTTTAACAAAGTTGTGTGTAGTTTGTGTATTTGTCTCCTTGGTTCTACTTCAGCATACATTATTACTTTCAAGCATCTTACTGTTAATGTATTCCTTTGAATCTTAACTTGTAATTTTATCTCATTAATTTCTATATTTGCATGTTTGAATCTCTCACTTCTACTCAAGCAAAACCAATAACAGTGATATGTTTTGGGCATTACAAAATGCTCTGCAATAATTCTAAGAACCCAACATAATTGGTTCTGAGGATGAGGCTTAGGTGCAGAAAAAAGTGTTTGTTGAAATATTCTTATGTTTGATGATATACCAGTTGAAGGTGAGGCCTCATACAAATCTGCCCAGGGCCCCCCAAAATCCTTGAAATGGTATGATGCATTACAAGTCCAGAATTCAGTTTTCTTTTAACCGGAAAAATATGTGCTGGTGTGGTAAAGTCAACTGAAAGAGGATGAAAGGGATAAAATTTTCAATTATATTATTGGGAAGCAGATTTTAGGTGCTTAGTAGGTGACAGAATATTGCAAACAGCTTTGTGTGATATCAAGGAATGAAAATGAGTGCAAACAGAAATTATATTCAGAAGTAATACTTTGGTAATAACCATGTCTAAAACTTTTTTTTTAATTTGCAAGCCAGTGCATGAACTCAGGTCATTGATTCAGGCAATACATTGAGACATGATGGTTGAATAAATGTACATCCCCCTTTTTTTTCATGTGACCTGTTTGGAAGTAAGGCACACCTGTAAACTTATTTTTTCAAATGCCAGTAATCTGAGGGAGAACATTTGCGGTCTAGTGGCTGTGACATGCATATTATGTATAGTATATTACCTTCATATACTAATAAGTTATAGAATCTAATTCATGATGTAATACTACAGTAGCATGCTTATACTTTTCATTTAATTTTACAACCAATATACAGTGGTGCTGTGATATTCAGTAAATTAGGGAAAAAGATTACTGATAATAATTTTTCCATAGAAATTAGAGTTAAGGATCAGAGGCTCAATTGCTTAATCTTATGTAGCATAAAATCACTCTTATTTGCTTTCTAAAGTACCATCATCATATGAGTGACATTTACTTCATCAATTTTCCTTTTGATGACTTATCAGTCACATAAGATACTTTTGATTGTACTAATTTTCTTACAATTATATCATGGTGGTATTTGAGTCTGTGAGATCTACTAAATAATAAATGTGCGTGGAAATATCAGGAAAATCTTTAGAGATACATTTTAAAAATCTGGTCATATGCATTGTTATTGCATTGTCATATGCATTGCAAATTACTTTGCCAAACCATCTTGTCACCATTAGCAGTGTATTGTGCAGCAGTTCCAACCACTGCATCCACATAGCTCATGTCTCAAGACATATCAAGGCCTACAGTATTAATGGAAGAGGAATATAGCTTTGCTGACTACCTACACTTTTTCCCAAAACTTATCTAACCACTGGCCATGAATATCCTCATGGATGTTTTTACCCTTATAATTCTCTCTCTCTCTCTCTCTCTCTCTCTCTCTCTCTCTCTCTCTCTCTCTCTCTCTCTCTCTCTCTCTCACACACACACACACACACACACACACACACACACACACACACATTCATACACACACATACGCACACAACAGCTTCTATAGCTCAGTCGGTTAAAGCGCTGCGCTTCCAGGCTTTGTGGCATGGCAGGCAGAGTTTTGAGGCCTGCTCAAGCTGGGATTTTTGGCTAACAAGGAATGGTTACTGTCACCCCTTGAGCAAGAGATTTGTGGTGTGTGAGGTCCCAGTCGTACCCAGAGATCAAATATAATGAGCTTGCTCTTGTCGGGAGGGTACTTGCTGGCGACTGGGAGTCCAACTCATGTTCTGGCCATGGTGAAATACACACACACACACACACCACTCTGATAACTCAGTAATTAAAGCTCAGCGCTGCCTGGCTCTGGTCTGGCAGGCAAAGTCTCGAGCCTCGCTCAGGCTGGGACTTTTCCACTGACAAGTAGCAGTTAATTACTGTCCCCTTTGAGCAAGGGGGATGGGGTGTGTGGTGTGTGAAGGCCCTGACAGTACCCAGAGATTAACTATAAGGCTGCGTTTACACCAAGCGAGTCGTGTCGTGTCGTCGCGTTGTGTCATGACGATTCATGACACATCATGCATCGCCACCCCAGTTATAACACTGATTTGTATAGGTTTTTGAAAGAAACTGTTTACACCGAATGCGTCGAGTCATGTCACGTCGCGTCGCGTCGAGTCACATATAGGGCTGGACCTATTTTGACGTCAGTCACAGCGAGTCTGCCGTGGTGTCTTGAAGTATGCTGGTGGAACACCTTATCAACTTAGTTCAAGAGCGCCCTGCTATTTATGATTCCAGTGACCCCAACCACCGGGATCGTGATGTCATTGCTGCTTTATTAGTGTTGATTTTCCTAATGGAAGGTTCAGTCAACTCCACCAGCTTCTTGAAATTTTCATTTGTCTTCCTAAAAAAGTTGTAGAATTTTTCCGGATAGTTTACCAGGTCTGGAAATAAATGACTGAAGCTTCCAAAATCTGGCCTCTTGGTGTTCAGATGATGCATCCAGATTCGAGCTCTATTTTTCCGTCTGCGACGACGAAGCCAGAGAAAAGCAGTTACTTCAGCAAGAGAATATGCATCCATTCTCCATGAAGTCAAATGGGTGACTGAGTACTGACTTGACTCAGGTTGACGCAGTCGGTGTAAACGGAGATGTGTCAAAATGAATCGCATCAAATGACTTGACGTGACTCGACTCGACACGACTCGCTTGGTGTAAACGCAGCCTAATAAGCTTACTCAGGTTGGGAGGGTACTTGCCAAGGTGTTTATACTTTAGAATACTTGCTACTTGCTGGCAATGAAGAGTCCAGCCAGTGATCAGGTGATGGTGAATTACACACACACACACACACAGTCACAAGATACATACCCCAAAGATCCCTCAAGAAGAAAACATATCCTAACCAAGATACAAGATACCTCAGCATAACAATATGTATGTAGGACTACTCCCATGTATAGGTTATGAGGTCTGAGTCTGTGTTCTTTGCTTCACTGAGAAGGGTGAGTAATCAATCATTCAAATGCCTATGGATTTATTCTTCCATCAGTTGACATGTCACAGTGACTTTTAGTAAAATTGCATAAATGTTAACTATTCTGTGAATGGTTATTATTTTCCCAGGTTTTGTAATTGGCATTGTAAAATCAAAATACCATTTACTCCATTCTAATTATGTTTATCAGTTCTCAAAATTGGCAAGTAATGGCCCTATACTTTGGTAGGAGGCCAAAGTACCTACACTATTTTCTCTTTTATTGTTTTTTTCTGTAAATTCTTGAAAGGTCTCAAAAATATTGGCATAGGAATTAATGGCACTGGCCTATATGAAATACGTTTGATGTTTTATTTATTTATTTATTTATTTATTATTATTTTTTTTTTTTTAGGTCTTCCGCCCCTCTTCATTCATATGAAGGTGTGGTATGAGGGAAGCCTGGGAGGTGATCATCTTTTCCGTGCTAGAGCGCAGTGTCTGGATGTGAATGTGAATGTGAATGCAAGGAACTATAGACTATAGATGGTCTGAGTCCCGCAGCAAAGTGTGCCGGATGTGTGATAGGGGTGTGGACGAGACTGTGCAGCATGTAGTGGTGGAATGCAAGAAGTATGACAGGGAGAGAACGAAGATGATGCATGTGTTTTTGAGCCAGATGGGACGTGGAGTAAACGGGAGGACTGGAAGGGAGTGGATGGTGCTGCTGCTGGGGCTCAGTGGAGAGACGAGTGGACGAGTGATTGAGGCAATGAAAGAGTTCTTGGAAGGCATGTGGCGTGCAAGATGTAGGGAATGATATCTTGCCCCGAGAACATTGACTTCCTGCATTTTTTTGTTTTCTTTTCACAGGAGCTGCCGATACAAAGGCCTGGCTGGGGAGAAATGTAGATGTAGATGTGGAGCTATTGCCTTTGCAACGGCAGCTCCCGAGCCACCTGTGACATCAAGATCTAGATCAAGTCAGACACGCTATATTATTGTTGCAGATTTATGCTACTGTTATGCAGAATTTTCTCAAAAAGACGATGGTTGCCTCAGTTTTTCTTAATTAATATCAAATGGTGGTGTCAGGAACCTGGGAGGGAGGCGTGTGAAGTCATCAGTTTGGCTGAAGTACGTGGGCACATGTGCAGTAACATGACCGCCGACCCAGTTCCGGCGGCAACACCTGCAGGGCCCAGGCGAGCATTCTAGTCATGGAACTCTATGGTCACCAGACCCATAACTATTACAAAAAAAAACACCAATAATTATCGGTTTAAAAGAACAACTTTAATTGAATGTTGTTACGTGTGTGGATACGACAGTTTGTGGAATCCGATAAATGCAATGTTCCGAGAACGACAATCTGGTAACGCTGCACCACAATTAACGTACTCGATCAGAACATAGCATTTATCAGTTTCAGACCCAAAAGACTCATACATGATGATACTAAGTTAAATTTATTCCTAAGACCGTTGATTATTGATGTTTTTTTATAGTAATTAGGAGTCAAGCCATAAAATACAATGCGCTAAGTACGGCAATCTCAGGGCAAAAACTGTCGCACCTACACACATAACGGCATCCATTTATTTTTATTGTTCAAACCGTTAATTTCTGATGATTTTTTGCAATAGTTAAGCGTTGAAAATCGTAAAATAGTACAATGCGCTAACTACGACAATCTGGTGAAATAGGAATGGAATAACGTCGCCTGGCACTCCTCAGGCAGTGCAACCAGATTTCGCATATTTTTTTGTTTTTAGCATAATATGAGCAAATTATATGAGAAGGAGAAGAACGCAAGGCAAAAGAAAATATTGTGCAAAAGACCACCAAAAGTATTTAACAGAAATCATTTGAAAAATAGGCTACACATGTGGCAAATCACCGCAAATGTACGTGGGCCCTCAGAGTTATATATAACTGTGTGTGGGCCTCGATCGAGTCCTTCGACAGTCTCCATTTCCCTGTCAGTGTGAGCAGATCTTCTCCTTAGTTCATTTGAAGAAAAAATGAGAAGCGAACAGGTTGTCTGTTTCTCTGGCATTTTTTTTTTATGTGGAGAAGGCATAAGGAAAGCAGGTGAATGATGGCTATAAGTTTGATCCAACAGCTGATATGACAGAAACAGTGGAGAAGTAAATAGCCTATAGGATAAATGATGGAGTGCAGGGTCTGATGAAATTATTGATTGATTGATTGATATTTATTGTTGCAGGTAAACAACAAGGGAGAAGGGAGGAACATGCCATTCCAACCCCCAGGCAGGACAGAGTGTGATTATACAACTATTAGTACATGTGTAGGTAGCACCATGAAACTAAAATGATACAATGGTAGGAATCAAACTAGCAGTCATATTTAAAAGACGGTATGGGAAGTTCATTAGCTACCATTTTTGTTGTAATTATGTCAAACTGTATTGCATAAGTTAATTACATATTACATTTTAATTCAAACTGATGAAATAAACGTATATTTGGGATGTTAACACCCTTAGCAGAATTCCGCTTAATCTATCATGATTGAGTCTAGCACATTTCTGATATCTGGTAACACTGGTTGAGAGTTAGCAGTCAGTCAGCAGACGAAGGCATCATGGCTGGCTGGAGGGACGCGGCCAGCGCTGCCTCGGGGGTGTGTATGGTGACCCTGGCCCTGCTGGCGCTGGTGCCCGCCGCGGAGGGTGTCAAGGAGAGCCACACCATGAAGTTCAACAACCTGATGGGACCCACGCTCAGGTTCCTCTACTGGTGAGTGTGCGCGGCCGTATTTTTCTTTTGCTTCTTTTAAGGTGGTTCGCTTTGTAACGCATCTTTAGGTCCTCCTTGGTACTTCTTTTTACATTTCTGTACTTCACCGTGCACTCTTAGTTACCGCACTGCGTACACTTGTACACTTCACCCTGCCATGAGCTATGTTTCTGTTCACAGCTTCCACTGACTTTGCTTTTCTATTTTCTTTTCCTTCGTTTTCTTCACTTTAGCTTGCTTTTGACTTTTCTTTTTGCATTTTTATTCAGCCCTTTTGTTTGTTTCCACTATTACACTTTTCTTTTTACTTCTCTTTTATTGCCGAGTTTTCTCCTCCCAACATTGCCTTGTCACGGTGATGCAGTACGGCCGGCCACACTGGGAGGGTTGGGTCCCCGTGGTTGTTACGGCCGCCGCTGCTGATCTTACCTTGACATCTTACCTTGACGGGTTCCACGAGAAGGGAACCCCACAAGTGCCAACACGCCAGCAGAATGCATATTTGCGTGATTACTCTTAGCACTAAAACTATTAAGCCACTGCTGGAATGTGTGTTGATTGCACGAAGTAAAGACTAGTTATAAAATAAAATGACATATGTATATAAGTGAAATAAGTATTTATATTTATATTTCTGTAAGTAAAATAAAGTAATTTAGAGTTGATGTGTTCTTTGACCAGAGTGTTTAGGAACTATAGTTAAAAATGAGATCATATGAAATTATATATGAGAATACATTGGTATTAGTATGTAGGGGTTAATATTCGTATAGTCTTTGACCAAGGTACTCTGCTAGTTTTCTCTTAAATACAGTTAAGGATGTTGACAGGATAACTGTGTCTAGCAGGCTATTCCACAAAGCAATCACTTGGACTGAGAAGTATCGCCTAAGTATTTCTGTGTTGCTGTGGGGTAGAAATATTCTGTGTGAATTTCCACAGGTCCTAGATGATGTCTGGAGGGAAAATAACTCAGAGGGTTGCACAGGGGAGAGGCCATTGATAATCTTCCAGACCTTGACTATGTCAGCTCTAAGCAGTCTGCCATGCACAGAGAAGAGACCCAAGGCATCCAGTCAGGAGGCATAGTCAAGATGTGAAAGTCCAACAATCTCCTTGGTCCCTCAGTTTCTCAAGATGGAACCTGGAAGGGCTGCATCTTGAGAATTTTTTGGACTGGATGTGTATCCTCAGTGGTGCAACAACTCCAATCAGTTGGGTCATTTGCAGTCAACTGTAGTCAATTGGATTGAGTCTAAAGTCAAACTTGGTATAGAACATCTCTTTCTCCTCACGTTCGCATACATTGGTCAGGGCGCATACTGCAATAAGAGATATAAAGCCCAAGGTGTATTTCAACCTCACCAGCATTATAGGCTAATCAACCTGAGTAACTTACAACAGAGGACTGCAGTTGGCTAGAAATGGCTATACCTACTCTGAGATGAGCACCATTGCTCTGGCCTGACCAGTAGTAGGTACTGATCTCTTCAAATCTTTGAATCAGTAGTAGATACTGATCTCTTCAAATAAATAATAACCGTAATATACCCAATACGATGAAATGTGAAAACATAGGGGGGTCAAGAGGAGGGTGAGGCCCACCCATTAGGAGGTTACATATATATTCATCTCTCTCTTAGTGATCCTGAGGAGGGGTGAAGGGGGCAAAGCCCTACACCCATTGGATTTTAGCTGTGGTGAGCTGCAAGTATTGGCTGCTTTGGAATACCATGAGCTACTCTGCTGCCCGCAACCGTGCGAGTAAGCCCAGACATATCATGGCTATTTTACACTTGTTTTGATTTCCACACACTCTTCTATGATTTTCCGGGAGGTTTGATGGTTGGTAGAAAATGTGACATGTTCCTCGCGCGCATAATGGTGCCAATGGTGTGTGTATATGTTTCGGGCCCAAGTGCACTTTCATGCCAATGGCGTGGATGGAAACAAACATGTTATTTTGAAATAATTATATTCATGCCAGTGGCATCATTTTCTGGTTGAGCATAAGTTTACTCACCCATACCCAAATTAACTGATTAGCAACCCTCACCACTGGCATGGCTTTGACTGTGAAGCATAAACAAAGGCAGTTTCTGCCATTTTGGCACACCAGTCAGATGGCTCCTCTCACTTCTGTGAGATTTAAATCTTTTGTGTGCCATGTCATGGCCATTTGGCATAGCAGATAATAATGTTATATAGTGCAACACAGTGGTGATTGAAAGTGATGTTTACTATTTTATTTTATTTACAGGCAGTAAAATACACAAAAGGGTCATGAATACTTCTTGCACATGAAGTCAGTAGCAGATTTTAAGAGGTTTTAAGTTGTTGCTAAGCTAAGCAACTGTTTATTTCTTACAAATGTGATCATGTAATTAATCCTTCCAGTTATTCGTGAGGTTACAAGAAGGTGTTTGAGCAGTATGCCAACATCTTGCAAGAAAAATATCCAGAAATCTCCATCTTGGGGGACAACTACCCTCCCCCTGACTGGAAGTTGTGGATGGCACAGATGCTTGTGAGTACCAAAAAAAGTTTGAAGAAAATGGCTGGAAACTGATGTATGCAATAGCTATTGACCTTAATCATACTGTTCCCTCTCTCATACCTCTGCATTCTCATTCACAAACTTGACATGTTTTTGTAGGAGACTTTCAGATTCAGCTTTGACTGTATCTTCCACCTATACATATAATTTGATCTATAATGAGACATTCTAACAAAATACTGTCTTATATCTACTGTCAGTTCCTCTTTCTCATGTGATTAACTTATCTGCCCCAAGAAAAAAAAATCATTACAGTCACGTACACCCCTCAACATAAGTTTGTTCCGGGTAGTACACCATATCTATCTATATCTCCAATGCCCTGCTCCCTCACAGGAATTTCCCTCCGGGGGGGTGGCTGCAGCAGAAGTGTCTCCATCTCTCCTTGTTCAGGCACTCCCTCTCAGCACATTCAATCCTGCTAACTTCCAACTCGCTCACCCTATTAATCCACTTCGCAGGTGGTCTCCTGACACCCCCTCCCTCAATCCTTCCCTCATACACACACTTCACAAATTCATTCTCTTTCGTTATCATCACGTGTCCAAACCATCTCTGCGCACTACACTTCACCCATTCACCTTTTCTGTTATTTTCTTCATCCTCTCATTTAAAACTCTTCCATACACTTTTCCTGCCACACTTAGTAGACTTATTCCCCTGTAACTATTACAATCACCTTTGCTTCCTTTCCCTTTGTACAGCGGCACAACAATAGCCTTTCTATAGTCCTCTGGCACCTCACCCTGTTCCCCTGCTAGGTTACATATCCATAACATCCATTCTGCAACTCCTCCTCCTCCATATCTCATTATTTAAAAAAAAATTTTTACATCAAAGGATGCGGCTCAAAGGCAACAAAAAGAGTACAGAAAAAAAAAGCTTGCTACTCGCCGCTCCCACAAAAGTAAAGAGTAGCCAAAAGAGAGGTCAATTTCGGGTGGAGAGGTGTCTTGATACACTTCTTGAAAGAGGTCAAGTCATAGGCAGGAGGAAATACAGACGAAGGAAGGCTGTTCCAGAGTTTACCAGTGAAGGGGATGAAAGAATGGAGATGGTGGTTAACTCTTGCATAAGGGATTTGGACAGAATAGGGATGAACATGAGTAGAAAGTTGTGTGCAGCGGGGCCACGGGAGGGGGGGAGGCATGCAGTTAGCAAGTTCAGAAGAGCAGTCAGCATTAAAATATCGATAGAAGATAGAAAGAGAAGCAACATGGTGGCAGAATTTAAGAGGTAGAAGGCTGTCAGTAAGAGGAGGAGAGCTGATGAGATGAAGAGCCTTAGGGCCGCTTTCACAGTTGTTTCGTTTGTTTTGATCGTTACCAATGGCGGCGATCACCGCTATAGAATTTCCACTTAAAACTAGCCGATGGGGTAGTGGCGGCTGCTGGGTAAGCCTAGCCCCGCACCTTACCACACACTCAACACCTCTTGCTTCCTCTGCAGCTGCCACTACCCCATCGGCCAGTTTCACGTGGAAAACTATAGCGTTAATCGGCGCCATTAGTAACGATCAAAACAAACGAAACAACTGTGAAAGCGGCCCTTAGACTCCACTCTGTCCAGAAGAGCTGTGTGAGTGGAGACCCCCACACGTGAGATGCATACTCCATACGAGGGCAGACAAGGCCCCTACATATGAAAAGCATCTGTGTGGGGGAGAAGAACTGGCAGAAACGATACAAAATGCCCAATCTCGAGAAAGCTGATTTTGTAAGAGAGGAGCTGTGAACTTTCCAGTTGATATTTTGAGCTAAGGATAGATAGACCGAGGATATTTAAAACCTTCTATTTACAAGGATCCGTTTTAGATTTTTTGAGGCACCTGATCTGGCTGGAGAACCCGTGTTCTATTTACCACTGAGATCGGGATTCTCATGATCTGGGTGATCCGGATCCTGATCTGCCTGATCCAGAGCCCGAGGTGGGTTGTAGCAGACGACACCCGCATGACCGCATCCAGCTCTCACATGGTTACACTCAGCATCTCCTCCGACTTTATTTCGAGTATACAACCCAAAAGTGTCTCCCATAATGAGTGAGGAGCATATAATAAGATAAGATGATGTTGCAGAAATGGTTTTGTTGGCAGTAAAGATGTAAAATAGAAGTATTACACAGCGGAAATGTGGGAATTATACAGCTAGGCCACACCAACGTGAGTAAGTGCTCATTATCGTCGATCTCTGGGTACTGCCAGGACCTCGCACACCACACACCCCATCCCCCTTGCTCAAGGGGGAAATGGAAAGAATCTGGCCTGAGCGGGGCTCGAGCCGCCGCCTGTTTGCCCATGAAGCCTTGCAGCACGGAGCTCTAACCGACTGAGCTACCGGAGTGGTTTGTGTGTGTGCGCGCGCTTTGTTTTGATCTGTCGCTCTGCGTTCTATTTACCCAGAGTGAATCCAGATCAGATTCAGATCCAGGCCAGTGATCTAGAGCTGATCAGTGTTCTAAATAGAAGACGCCTTTAGTGTTGAAGAAGGTGACATTGTAATTCCTGTTGAGAGGGTCTTCTGTTGAAAACAGTTGAATGATGCAGAGTGGAGTCATCAGCGTATGAGTGGATAGGACAGTTTGTTATGGAAAGAAGCTCATTGATGAATAACAGGAAGAGAGTGGGTGATAGGACAGAGCCCTGTGGAACACCACTGTTGATAGGTTTAGGGGAAGAGATAGAACGGCCGGAAAGGAAACTGGAGATAAAGGAGAAGAGAGAGGGATAGAATCCAAAAGAGGGCAGTTTAGAATGCAAAGACTTGTGCCCAGGGGGGGGCATGGAGTCTCGCAGTTTGAAGCCACTAAACTGTCAGTCGGCCATATTGTTCAAGCCGGAGAGGAGTGGCCACATGGATGTACCTTCATGAACGGCCGGCCAGACCAATTGTCCGCGTGTGACATTTCATGAGGGTTCGTATGGCAGACAGGCAGTACATGCTTGCCGCTTACAAATTTCTAATTTGTATTTGTAAAGGAGACCGCACATTTTGGTGATGAATTGTCCTCACCGCATTTCTTGGTGATCATGAATACATTACCACGCTTCTTGGATATCATGTACAGTATTTTCTTACCTGTTACAGTATATTTACAGTAATAAATTACGAAGCTGATTCACAGACTGTGTCAGGTATAAGAATGGGAGTAATTTTGTCCAGTGTAGCACAAGCAGCAGTCACTCCACGAATGCAGTACTCTAAGGGCAAGCGCCCGCCATGTTAGGCGCGCTCCACCCTCGTATTTGTACCTCACGGCTTGAACAATATGGTGGCCGATTTGACAGCTGAGACCACGAAAACTGGCTTCACTCACCAGTACAGTGCGCTCGGCGCTGTGGGCCTCTCCACCCTTAATACCTCCATGCTTGTGCCAGACTCTATCAAAAGCTTTCCATATGTCTAGCGCAACTGAGAAAGTTTCACCGAAACGGCTAAGAGAGGATGACCAAGAGTCAGTTAAGAGGGCAAGAAGATTACCAGTAGAACACCCCTTGCGGAACCCATACTGGCGATCAGAGAGGAGGTCAGAAGTGGATAGGTGCTTTTGAATCTTCTGGTTAAGGATTGATTCAAAAGCTTTAGATAGGCAGGAAAGTAAAGCTATAGGGCGGTAGGTTGCTAGTGTGCTAAATAAATTCATATGCCGTTCTCAACAAACATACTTTTTGCCAGTTTTCCTTTGCTGATATATTTCCCCATAGTTCCTTTTCTTATGTGTTTGAAAATTTCCTTAATTTAACCTTGCTATTGCCTGAAGTCATCCCATTCATATAATTTAGAATATTCAGTTATGTTCTCTCATAATGACACTCCGTTTAGCAAAGTAGGATCTTCCTTTGTTGTTTTTATTGGTTTCTTTCAGTCATGTATTTTAAGATACCCTTAACCTAATCTAATTAGTACATTATATCCCTAATGGTCATTTCAGTTATATCTATTTATCCATCTATCTACATGCATCTGTCTATATCTATACATCTATCTTTTTTTTTTTTTTTTTTTTTTTTTCTTTCAATGACCTGTTTTTTATCTAGCAAGGAAGGGTTTTTACATGTTGGTATTTTCTATTTTATCCACACATATTTGGGGGCATGCTCCAAACCTGTATTTTGTGTGAATATAGACAACACATTGCATCACAGAGTACAAGTATATGCCTTTGAAAAACATGCTTTAAAGGGTACATGGTCAGCACTGATGAGTTTGCAAATTTTCTACTCACATTTAATCAACTTTCAACCTTTAGTTTGCTGTACAGTAAACCATATATTTAACACATCTGTTTGATGAAATTTGATGTTATGTAGCCATTTTAACTTACAAAAATTCAAGATGGGATTTTTTTTATATGGTACTTATAAAATTATTTGAAACTTTTATTTGGTACAAATAAAATTATTTGACTTTTTGGTACAAATAAAATTATTTGAATCTTTTTTATTAGTTTTTTTTATTTGATAAAATAGCATAAACTACTGCAAATAATATCTAAAAAAATGTCTTCCAAGATTAAAAGTTTATTTTGGATTTAAATTTTTTCCAGTATTTCTCAGGTTACTGAAGTGTCTTTCAGAAAATTTAAAAAATCATTTTCTATTCTATGCATACATTAAGCTGTCCCAGAAATCCCTTGCACCAAGGAGGCTCTGCCCCCTTCCCCCAGATTGGTCTTAGGTTACACAATTGGGAATATATGAACGAGTTATATTATGTATACCATATGATTGGGATTATTTAATGGGATAGGTATGAAAATAAGTACTAAATATTAGAATCTATGTATTTGACTATTCTGCACCTACCAAGTAAATAAACTAAGAAATAAAGCATAATTTATGGCAAGGCACATATCACCATTCTTTTAGCGTACTTTTGACCTATACAGTATAAACCAAATTTCCATTATTTATCACACCTATCATTAATTTTTTTTTCTTTTTTTTTCTGGCCTATAGCACTGGTAGGCTTTCCTTAGGGGTCTGGTGGTCAGCCCAAGCCCGTCATGGCACAAGCAAGTGTTTATAGTGGCGCCATCTATTCTTGGCTCATGCTGCCCCCCCAAAGCTCATTCTTGATTTCACTTGAACAGTTCCTTTAGAGTCTGGATTGATAGTTAGTCTTCAGGACAGCATGTGGGTAGTCTTAGGCCACTCGGTGGTGACTGAAAAATCCCAGGTGGTAGTGGCGGATTCGAACCCACATCATCCAGAACATGACAAATGTGGGACTGGCACGCTAACCACTCGGCCACTGCCTCCCCAAATGCATTCATGTAAATAAAATATTAAATTATTTTTACAGTTATTTGATATAGGGACACATCTGATATAACTTGAAGAGTTTTTAGTGATTGTTATTGTAGCTTGGGTGAAACGCATTCATTTGGGGAGGACTCCCCTTCTGGCTGCCGACTTGAGAGGCGTCCTGATGACTCCTCGAACCTCCTCCTTATCAATTTCTGCAACATTCGTGGTCTTCGTTCTAATTTTCATTCTGTGGAACACCATCTCTCCTCCTCTAAACCTCACCTCTTCCTCACCGAAACACAGGTTTCTGAGGCTACTGACAGCAACCTCTACTCTGTTCCCTCCTACTATCTCTATCCTAAATTTCAATCCAAAGCTGGATGTTGTGTCTACGTGCGCAACGACATCACTTGCTCTCGTGCCCACGACCTTGACTTCTGAATTTTCTACCATCTGGCTAAGACTTCATTGTCATTCTATTACTAAATACATCTGTGCTGTTTATCTCTCACCTAACTCTACTATGTAAAATTCTTTGACCATTTGAATTCTAAAGTGGAGCACATCTTGACTCACTCTCCCTTCGCTGAAATCTCCATCTTGGGAGATTTCAGTGTTCATCACCAGCTTTGGCTTTCATCCTCTTTCACTGACCAGCCTGGTCATGCTTGTTCTTGTGCTATTAAAGATAGAGAGGCAGCTCACAAAAGGTTCCAGAGCCTTCGAACACCCGCTAACTTTGACCTTTACATTTCAGCCCGGAATCGTGCCAAATCTATTCTCTGACTTACCAAAACTTCTTTTATCAATAGAAAGTGTCAACATCTTGCTTCTTCTAATTATTCCCGTGACTTATGGCATCTAGCCAAAAATATCTCCTCCAGTTTCACTTCTTCCTCTTTCCCTCCTCTCCTTAAACCTGACGGCAGCACTGCCGTCTCATCTGTCTCTAAGGCTGAACTCTTCGCTCAAACTTTCTGTAAGAACTCCACCCTGGACGATTCTGGGCATATTCCTCCTACTCATCCCCCCTCTGAATTCTTTATGCCTGTTATTAAAATTCTTCCAAATGATGTTTTCTGTGCCCTCTCTGGCTTCAACTCTCAGAAGGCTTATGGACCTGATGGAGTGCCTCCTGTTGTCCTTAAAAACTGTGCTTCCGTGCTGACACCCTGCCTGGTCAAACTCTTTCGTCTCTGCCTATCAACATCTACCTTTCCTTCCTGCTGGAAGTATGCCTTTGTACAGCCTGTGCCTAAGAAGGGTGACCGTTCCAATCCCTCAAACTACCACCCTATAGCTTTACTTTCCTGTCTATCTAAAGCTTTTGAATCAATCCTTAACCGGAAGATTCAAAAGCACCTTTCCACTCCTAACCTTCTATCTGATTGCCAGTATGGGTTCCACAAGGGGCGTTCTACTGGTGATCTCCTTGCCTTCCTAACTGACTCTTGGTCATCCTCTCTTAGCCGTTTCGGTGAAACCTTTGCTATTGCGCTGGACATATCAAAAGCTTTTGATAGGGTCTGGCACAAATCTTTGCTTTCCAAACTACCCTCCTTCGGTTTCTATCCTTCTCTCTGTACCTTTATCTCTAGTTTCCTTTCTGACCATTCTATTTCTGCTGTGGTGGACGGTCACTGTTCTTCCCCTAAACCTATTAACAGTGGTGTCCCACAGGGTTCTGTCCTATCTCCCACTCTCTTTCTGTTGTTCATTGATGATCTTCTTTCCAAAACGAACTGTCCTATCCATTCTTACGCCGATGACTCCACTCTGCATTACTCAACTTCTTTTAATAGAAGACCCACTCTACAGGAACTTAATGATTCAAGGCTGGAGGCAACAGAACGCTTAGCCTCAGACCTTACTATTATTTCCGATTGGGGCAAGAGGAACCTGGTGTCCTTCAACGCCTAAAAAACACAGTTTCTCCACCTATCCACTCGACACAATCTTCCAAACAACTATCCCCTATTCTTTGACAACACCCAGCTATCACCTTCTTCAACACTAAACATCCTCGGTCTATCCTTAACTCAAAATCTCAACTGGAAACTTCATATCTCATCTCTTACTAAATCAGCTTCCTCTAGGCTGGGCGTTCTGTACCGTCTCCGCCAGTTCTTCTCCCCCGCACAGTTGCTATCCATTTACAGGAGCCTTGTCCGCCCTCGTATAGAGTATGCATCTCCACCTCTCCAGCTCTCCTTGACAGAGTGGAGTCAAAGGCTCTTTGTCTCATCAGCTCTCCTCCTCATACTGATAGTCTTCTACTTCTCAAATTCCGCCGCCATGTTGCCTCTCTTTTTATCTTCTATTGATATTTTCATGCTGACTGCTCTTCTGAACTTGCTAACTGCATGCCTCCCCCCCTCCCGCGGCTCCGCTGCACACAACTTTCTACTCATGCTCATCCCTATACTGTCCAAACCCCTTATGCAAGAGTCAACCAGCATCTTCACTCTTTCATCCCTCACGCTGGTAAACTCTGGAACAATCTTCCTTCATCTGTATTTCCTCCTGCCTACGACTTGAACTCTTTCAAGAGGAGGGTATCAGGACACCTCTCCTCCCGAAATTGACCTCTCTTTTTGAACACTCCTTTGACCTCTATTCAGGAGCAGTGAGTACCGGGCTTTTTTTTATATTTTTCTTTACGCCCTTGAACTGTCTCCTTAGCTGTAAAAAAAAAAAAAAAAAAAAAAAAAGGTGAAGTAGGTGACACAATAACTGCTACTCTTGAGCAACAATAAAAATGAATGAAAACCTTTTAAAATGACATTGAATTATTCCTATATCAAGTAAGTGTATAAATAATTTATTTTAATATTTACATGAATGACAGGTGTGGGAATCATGTATTCTGCCCTGCACCTAATAGGCTCGGCTGAAGGAATAATGATACATGCCTCACCATAAATAATATTTGTTTATTTCTTAGTGTATCCTAATTAATGGTAGAGGCAGTATTGTCAGTTATTTGATCATAATGATTTGTACATATTTTCATAACTATAGCTTTGAATAATTCTGATCATGTTATATTTAATATAACTTATTCGTATATTCCCATTCGTAATCATAACCTTCAGCCAATCAGGTGGGAGGGGTGGAGCCTCATCGGTGCAAGGGGAGGCTTCTGGGTCACCTGAATGTATGGAGGCTATAGATAGTCTTGTGCAATAGATATACAAAAGTATGTACTCAATTTTATTTCAGTATTTAAAAATACCTCAGGTTGTGATTTGTGGTGTCAGTGTAATTTTATATATTGAACCTTAAAGATGTTTGATATTCCTTTCCAGGGAGCTGCCAAACTCCTCTTCATACTTATGATAATTGCTGGCATTAATGCATGGGAATGGCTTGGCCAAGAGACCCCATCATGGTGGACTTGGTTCACAAACAACAAAATTTATGCCTGTATGATGGTCTTCTTTCTTTGTAATGCTCTAGAGGGTCAGCTTGTATCTACTGGTGCATTTGAAATATCCTTCAATGGTGAGTTTTTTCACTTATTATTTTGTTATGGGATGTAGCAAATTGTTTTTTTCCATTTATCTATAGAAGGCTTATAAGGAAACTAAAAATTATTCAGTATTTTTAATTAGACACAGATTTGTTGTGTTGTTAACCATCTACATCAGACTGTTATAACTTTCAATAATTCCTTTGTTTAGTGTTTCTTCATAAGTCTTACATGGAAGGCTCCAAACCTTGCTTTTCCCCTACTGAGATAAAAACTTCTGAGGCTAGTGACAGCAGTCTCCATTCTGTTCTGCTCCCTTCAAAATATCAGTGCAAAACTATTTTTAAAACTTTTCAGTAAAGGAAGCTGCTAAAAAAAATATAGCACTACTCTTACAAAGATGATAAAGGAAGTATTCTAAGGAGTTAGTCTCATTCGGTTAGAGGTGTGTCTTGATACTTCCCCTTTGGAAGGCACGCAAGTCAAAGCAGAGAGTTAATACAGACCAAGGAAGGCTGTTCCAGTTTATCAGTAAAAGGGCTGAAAGAATGAAGAGGCTGGTTAATTCTTTTTTATGTAAGAGATTTGGATAGCACAGGCATGAACTAGAGTAAAAAATCATGTGCAGTGGGAGGGGGGGATATATATATAATATATATATATATATATATCTATATATATATATATATATATATATATATATATATATATATATATATATATATAAAGTTCTGTGTGTGACCCTCCCCACATACACACATGCATATAAGATGCATACTCCATTTTTGCATCAATAATGTATGTAATGACATCAAATATTGTGAACACTTACCAAATTATCTGTTTTAATATCTCACTGGAAACCCCACACTCCCACCACTTTAATATTTCGTTGTCCAGAGCTGTAAGAGCAAGGGTAACGTGGGGAAGACCTTGAAGGTAGCAAATTGTAGTGAAAGTGAAATGGAAATCATAATAATGTCATGCTTGAGTGGAAAAGGTTTGAAAGACATATAATTAATAAAGGGTGTGCCCATTTTTAACATGAAAAGCTAGTGATGACCCAGATCTTGATAGACTGTGCGGTGTCTTGTGGAGTTGGATTACAATATTGTGATCATAACTAATGTTCTGAGATTGTAGAAATAGAACACATTTTTAATGGTTTGAAATTCATTAATATTGTTACTCATTCTTACTCAGCTTTGCTCTTTTGTTAGTATTGTTCCTTGTGTCGTGTTAAGCTGCTCATGAATAAGTTGTTAGTGATTCATTTCTTATTTTTTTTATATAATTTACTAATAAAGGAATGTTTTCAGATGTTCCAGTTTGGTCAAAGTTGGAGACAGGACGAATACCTCAGCCACCTGAGCTCTTTCAGATTATTGATAACCATGTACGCTTCAATCAAAACTCAAACACATGGAGTGAAAGCATCTAACCTTAAGGTTTGTAATTTTGCTAAAGTTACAGATCCAGTTAAGTATTAAATTTAAAACAAGCAACCCTTGTCATATGTATACTCTATTATCCATATGGAATTAGTTTGCATTAAAAATTAAGATAATCCTGCAATATTCAGTAACATTGTCAAACCCAAAAAGCCTCCAGCCACTGTTTGAATTTCACTCACTAGTCAACATATCACTCATGCAGTACACCTTGAAGTGGATATTTCGGGTTGGCACAACTGCTCCTCTTCCTCCTTCAATCTCCATCCACATTTGGTTGCCACTTTGCCTTCCCCCCCACACTTTGTGTGTGCGTATTTACCTAGATATGATTAATAGGAAATTAGCTATGGTCATAGGATCCTGTCCAATTTTATGGTCAAACTTAGCTTTAAATTCACTTAGAGTTTTGGATAGGATGATCTCTCATCAATGCCACTCCACATTTCAATACATCTATATGGAACCTCTTTTATATATCTCTCAAGCACCTGTCTTCAATTTCTCAACATAACCCCATGTTGCTCCCTCATCCCATACAATCAGATCTTCATCAATTCTATCTTTACATGATTGTTCTGAACACGGTAGTCTTGTCACGCCTTTTCTCTTAACCCTTTCCTTGCACACGGGATTGGACGCGACTATCCCCTCAGGCGCAGTCAGGCAGCCTTAAAAACTATTCATCACAGCTAAAAACCAAAAACACCCCCATTGGAAAGAGGAGGTCCAGATCTATAGGAGTCGGTTATGTATGCCTCTCTTGCGAACGTACATGCACGTTCAGGGAGTGTTGAATGTTAACACTTATGTCGGTGCGTGCGGGATGATCAGCCATATTGAGAGAACTGCAGACATCTCTCCTTCAAATTCTGGCAAGGGAGTATTGCCAACTGCAATATTTACAACTATTTGGTCAAAGAATCAGTCAGGTGATATGTGAAGCTATGCAAAAATGCTGCTATATTGGTTGCTCAGAAGATAGTCCTGGACGAGGCTCAGCAGGTGTAGCATGCTGAATGTTAACATCTTCAGCTGGTAGTAGCCTTGTGAGAAGTGGGAAGCCATCTTCCTGTACAGGCTTGCCAGCATCCACCCAGCATTTGTATGTTGTAAGTTTGACCTTGTCAAGCCGCTCCACTTGGTATTTTGAAGAATTTAAAGGAAAAATCCCAGTTGCCCTGAAGCCAGACTTTATGTTCTTCTCAGATAAGCCAAGCCGCCAAATTTTGCTGATCAGGTTGCTAAAGGCAGCATTGCACAGTGGCTCCCGTGCCCCAGTTTGGTGAACTCTGTCAGTAAGGTAAAACACATAGTAGGTTTTCAGAGGGTTGAAGCAGGCCACATCCAATGGCTGCAACACATTTGTGGTGTGGGCTGGCAGCTTTATTATGCTTATATTTTCCTTAATTGCCAGCTCAATGGTTGAAGCAGAAGTGTGTGTTTGGTGGCCATCAAATAATAATATCAGTGGACATGTTTGTCTTGTCTTCTCCACAAAGGTTTTGAACCATTCATGGAAAATGTCTGTTGTTATCCAACCATTGTCACTAGTGGCGTAGTAGGTATCCGGCAGAACTTCATCCCCACACCAGTTGCTCGTGATGTTCTTCCCCTTGAATACAATCAGCAGATCAAGGAGCTGTACCATCAGCACAACACACTGCAAGCACTGTTGTATTTTCCTGGTTAGCACCACATGACACACGAACTGTTTTACTTCCAACTGGTCCCACTGTCTTCCATTTGGAAGCATGTGGGAAATCCGCTCTCATCAAGATTCCAGAAACACTGGTCTATTCCTAGTCTGTTTATCTCTGCCTCCAGCATTGAGTAAAATCCGTATATTACAAGTGGGTCTGAGGTTACATTTTTCCGGGCTACTTGCATGAGCCCAGTCTTTTTCAAGGAGAGTTTATGCCTTTGTATAAAATTTTTGGCCCAGTCATAACCTGGCAATTTGTCATGAAAGAGGTGAGTTAGCTCATTGGACCTTAAGTAGTCTCCTACAATTTCTTGATTTCATTTAGGGTAGGCCCAAAGCCTAACTCAGCCATGCGCTTTATGTACCCTGCAAGCTTTTCCTCCATTTCTGGTCCCAGTCGAGGTTTGACACCTTGCTTCTTGAGTGCTATCAAACTCTGACTCTGTTAGTATCTTTGACGAAGCATGAATGTGGACATATGATATTTCTTGGCTGTAGACCTCACAGAAGCACCATCTGCAACCTCCTGAATAGCAGCCACAACTGAAGCCTCTGGATACAGTTTGGGTCTTGGCTTATAAGTGCGAGGCATTTTGGCTTCTGTGATGTGACTGTAATAAAAGAATGAGCAGCATGTTGTTAGATACACTATATATTGTAAATTTTGATTGTTGACAGGTTAATGCACCAAAAACATTGGTTTTTTACTGCTATTGCACAGATGGGGTAAATAAATATTGCAGATATTTATTTACCCCAAACACGGGTTTTGTCAGTGGGGTAAAAAAATACATACCTGTACTGCAGTCCTTAGAGGTGAATTGATGAATCTGATTGGTGCCACGCATTCACACAGGTGTACTCACAACCTGAAAGCAGAGAAGTAGCCAAAAGCGATATATCTCCATGCAGCGCCATGCAGTGAAAGAAAACTTCCAAAAAATTGAAAGAGGGTGAAATTAACATGCTTTTAATACCCCCAGCTATACTGCATGCAGAAGTGAGAATGAGAAAAATGACGGGCATTTATTAAATTACTATTGCATGCAGAATTTGGAAAAATATTGATTTTTTTCTTAACCAAGTTTTTTTTTTAATCAAGGCCACACCAGACATGTATTTTTTTTTCCTCTACCCCCCATCTATTTTTTTTTACTCCATTTGACTATAGTTCCCGAGTTACATCGAGAAAACTATTTTTTTCTTCTCCTGTCAGAGTAGGCTAACAACTTAAAAATTGCTCAAAGCTCCTCATCTACGCTCCTTAGAAAGCTTGCCATATGTTACCATTAAGAAACTTATCCCAACAAATGACGCTCCCAAGTTTGACGCACTTTCACTGAAAACTTAATTTTTATTTATTTATTTATTTTTTTATTATTATTAATTTTTTTTTTGGCGCGTTTCGCGTCATTGTGCGCCAGGACCTTTTACCCTTTGATGACGCTAAATGCGTCATCGTACGCGAGTTAATTTTAGTCATAATCATACATAGTTGTATGAATGATGAATGAGCTATATTGGTAAGATAAGGTGAGGTGTAAAACATTGGCAAGTGCACGCTATAGTCATTCCAGGAGAATCTGGCAGGCGGGGGGTGGTGGCGGCTGTGGGGTCAGCTAAGCCCCGCGCTATTTACTATCTTTAAATGAATTTAATTAAATAACTGGATAATCCAATAAGGTCATATAGTGTTAAGATTGTTTCATTTTTAGGATAATAACAAATATTTTGTGTAAATACCAGGACACTTGACAACGTTGTATTCCAACGTTGTCAAGTGTCCTGGTATTTACACAAAATATTTGTTATTATCCTAAATACGAAACAATCTGAATACTATATGACCTTAATTTGATTATTCAATTATTTAATTAAATTCATTTAAAGGTAGTAAATATCTGATATATGAGAGGAAGAGGGAGGTGTTGAGAGTGTGTGGCAAGGTGCGGGGTGGTGCTGACCTTGGCTGACCCCCCAGCTGCCACCTCCCACCCGCCAGATTCTCGTAGAAATACTATAGATAGTAATTTAGGACACTTAACCCCTCTGGTGCCAGAAGTGACGATCATCAATTTTTCAGGGTAGATACTTAAAATCACAGGGAACGACAATCGCAAATGCCCTATTAAAAACTGGTGGCCACATGCTCTGCCCTAATTGTAACATAGATTCCCTAACCTATAAGAACCATATGCTGGATTGCCAGGAAGGATGATTCCAGCCTGTACCCAAGCAATGTGGATAACTTCTCTCCCTCCTCCCGTTCATTGCCTCCCTCTACAAGTAGTACTCAAGTTATGAAGTATACAACTTATGATGAGGCCAGTAATATTAGTAATCATAGATAAAGTAATGAGTCGACCTTTGAAAAATCCCGCCGTGGATTTAGAGCTGTTTGCTTATACAGTGTTCCCATGCCTCCTACCCCCACCCCCTACCCCGCTGCTGTTCTCACGCAGTGGCTTCACCCCAGCCTACCCATGCCTCCTCCTCTGTTGTCTGTGGTGCCCACACTACAGTCGGTAACAACATTTCTTAATAAGCCAGAACATTAGAGCACGAAGTTGATTGGGAAGATGTTGTCGTTATTGTACGTACGGTACACTGTAACAGGACATGGACAAGATATGGGAATGGAGTCATAGATGGGAAATGGAATTTAACATCAGATTGTGCAGTGTGATGGAATTTGGAAAAAGCAAAAAGAGAATTTCATGTAACTATACTATGGGAAATGAAAGCATTAACCCCTTCAATCTGGCGACGGCGATGTCGCCGTCTGAAGGGCGTCCGACGTCATCACCATTAGTCCTCTTTTAAACCTCTTAATCTTCTCCCATTTCCTCTTAATTCTCTTTTAAACCTCTTTAAGAGGAAGTGGAAGAGGATTAAGAGGAATTTAGAGGAGGATTAATCCTCTTCCATTTCCTCTTGACCCTTTCTATACTGTGACGCCGACATCTGCGTCACGTATGGAAAGGGTTAAGAAAACAACAGTGGAAAAGGATCTGGGAATAACTTGGATA
>NC_066511.1:8377789-8422789 GCF_024679095.1 Eriocheir sinensis
TTTCTGCCGTGGTAGACGGTCACTGTTCTTCCCCTAAATCTATTAACAGTGGTGTCCCACAGGGTTCTGTCCTATCTCCCACTCTTTTTCTGTTGTTCATTGATGATCTTCTTTCCAAAACGAACTGTCCTGTCCATTCCTACGCCGATGATTCCACTCTGCATTACTCAACTTCTTATAATAGAAGACCCACCCTACAGGAACTTAACGACTCAAGGCTGGAGGCTGCAGAACGCTTAGCCTCAGCCCTAACTATTATTTCCGATTGGGGCAAGAAGAACCTGGTGTCCTTCAACGCCTCAAAAACACAGTTTCTCCACCTATCCACTCGACACAATCTTCCAAACAACTATCCCCTATTCTTTGACAACACCCAGCTATCACCTTCCTCAACACTAAACATCCTCGGTCTATCCTTAACTCAAAATCTCAACTGGAAACTTCATATCTCATCTCTTACTAAATCAGCTTCCTCGAGGCTGGGCGTTCTGTACCGTCTCCGCCAGTTCTTCTCCCTGCACAGTTGCTGTCCATATACAGGGCCTTGTCCCCTCGTATGGAGTATGCATCTCATGTGTGGGGGCTCCACTCACACAGCTCTTCTGGACAGAGTGAGGCAAAGGCTCTTCGTCTCATCAGCTCTCCTCCTCATACTGATAGTCTTCACCTCTTAAATTCAATGTTGCCTCTCTTTATCTTCTATCGATATTTCCACGCTGACTGCTCTTCTGAACTTGCTAACTGCATGCCTCCCCCTCCACGGCCCGCTGCACTCGACTTTCTACTCATGCTCATCCCTATACTGTCCAAACCCCTTATGCAAGAGTTAACCAGCATCTTCACTCTTTCATCCCTCACGCTGGTAAACTCTGGAACAATATTCCTTCATCTGTATTTCCTCCTGCCTACGACTTGAACTCTTTCAAGAGAAGGGTATCAGGACACCTCTCCTCCCGAAACTGACCTATCTTTCGGCCACCTCTTTGGATTCTTTTTAGGAGCAGCGAGTAGCGGGCTTTTTTTTATTAATGTTTACTTTTTTGTGCCCTTGAGCTGTCTCCTAATTATAATGTATGGAGGAAGGATAGAAAGGGTAAAGGTGGTGGAGGAGTGATGCTAATGATGAGGAAGGAGTTATTAGTGAAGTCAGTAGTACAGTACTGTCTCCAAGTTTGCAATAAATAGGTCAACGTTGCGGGTTGCGAACATTGAAATCGCAAACTTTGAACCATTATTCCTTTGGGGAAAATTGACAACAGTCAACATCTCATCTGAAATGCCGAGCCAAAAGCTGGCGATAGAGAGAGCCGGAGCCCCCGCAGCCTAACGCGTTTCATGGAAGGGCAGGAGACATGCAGGTCCGAGCTCTCGGCACGAGTGGCGAGAGGGCTATACCGCCACCGCGAAATGCGAGCTGCAGCACACCGGGCTGTTGGCCCCACACTGCATGAGTGTGTCCAGCCTGCGACCGGCACTGCATGAACCCTGCAGTGATCCCTGCCGCTGCCCCGCTGCGCTGGCTTTAGCGTGGACGGCGGAGGAGGACCGGGAGCAAACGGAGAGCGCCACGCCGGGGCTATGAGGGCCCAAACGACGTGGGGGTAGAAGTGTGGGTGGGACCAAGGATGATAGACATATAAAGGATAGCTCGCTTAGCATTTGTTTTTCCCACAATGCACCACGCTCGTGACATCACATGTAAACAGAGACGTCACTGGAGACCCACGTGTGGCCACGGCGCCACTGGATTGAAGTTTCAGAGAACACCACACTTCATATGATGTGTAAATCCTTTAATAAAACCAAGATTCAAATGAGACTTGCTGGTCTCCAGCGCGTCACCGCCATGACGTCATAGAACATGTGACGTCATGACTGAGTTGATGAAGTTTCACTGAACTATCCTCAGTTGGGTGGGACCGTGGGGGTGAGGTGAACAACGGCAGTGGGCGGCAGAATACAGTGTTGTGGTGGTGACGCTACGCTGCGCCCTGACGTCACGACCCCCTCCGCCCTGTTAACTAGAGAAAAAACCACCACTCTCACGCACGCCACCTGCAAAGTTTGCGTCATATCACAATTTCAGTTTTCAATAAAAATCTATTTTTTGGGGTCCCTATCGCAAACTCAGTGAATCGCAAACTTGAAACTCACAATCCTGGAGTCAGTACTGTATAAGGAGAAGGAAAGGCAGAAATAGTGAGTAAATCTGGAGGACAAAAACAGAAATGATGACGATAATAACAACATATGTACCACCAAGAACAAACTCATGGAACAGGGAAGAATATGAGACCACGATTGAAGATACCATCCAGGGTCCATACTTATAAAGAAATTAGGCGTTTGACTTATGTCTCACCACAGTGACGAGTTTTCACCATAGCTGGGGCTCCAGTCGCCACGGGTAGTGGGGAACGTAAAGTTGCCAACAACGGCGAGATCAGTTATCTCATGAAAATTAATGGATAAGAATACCTTAAATTGGTGTACATCATATCCATTATAAGAGGGTTTTGTAAAGGCTATAGTGAGTGTTTGAATGTAAAGCGATTTTGATGAGCTGTCTGGCAACACCCAGCAATGTTTACATTTGAAGGTCGATGCCTCAGACGAAGACCCAGGATTTATGCCTGCCCGGGACCAACTTTAGCTACTCGCGCCACGTTTCAGATTAACACTTGGGATATAGGACTCCATAGGCCTGGTTTGGGCTCTTAAGACGAGCCTGAGACGAGTGTTAGCTTTATAACTATGTGCCCAGAGTTTGAGTAGGTTACTCAAAGCTATCAAAAGAGTCTTGTTAGTTGGAGATTTTAACTGTAAGGAGGTAAATTGGGAAATACAGGTAACTCGATTTACGTGAGTTTGGTTTACGCATTTTTTAAATAACACGGGGTCCAAAATCCAAATAAATGTTTAATTTACAAGTTTTTTTTCACTTAGACGCGATATTTTATGGAGTGGCCACCAGATGTCTCACGCAACTGGACTCACACGGCGCCGCGGCCACACAGCTGAGCTCAGTTCTTCCCGCGCTCCACTTGAACAACAATACAGTACCCACGCTGCCACGCTACTCAACAATAGAGGTGAGCAGGTACCGGTACCAGTACCGGTACATACGGTACCAGCTATACGGTACGGTACCGGTACCAATACTAGCCAGTCGCTCATGGTGTCCCTCATTTCTTCCTCACACGAGTGAGGCTGAGACTGAGTGCCTGAGTGGATATCTCGGTGATATGGATATTCTCTCTCTCTCTCTCTCTCTCTCTCTCTCTCTCTCCACTGAATGAAATGAATATTTATTTTTCGATAGAAACCTGCCTCTTGTTTGATTTACATTGTTTTTGATTTAACCGACCTCTTCAAGGACACAATACTCGCGTAAATCGAGTGTTACCTGTATTTGAAAGTGGAGGTAGTGGAGCAGCATGGGGGGAAAGATTTTTAACCCTTTCAATACAGTGACACAGACGTTGGCATCACTATGGAAAAGGTTAAGAGGAAATGGAAGAGGATTAATCCTCTTCTAAACCTCTTAATCCTCTTCCATTTCCTCTTAAGAGGTTTAAAAGAGGCTTAATCCTCTTCCATTTCCTCTTAAGAGGTTTAAAAGAGGCTTAATCCTCTTCCATTTCCTCCTAACCCTTTCCATACTGTGACGCCGAAGTCTGCGTCATGTATTGAAAGGGTTAAGATTAACGATGGAAAACTTGATGATGTAATGGGTGAAGGAAAACAAGAGATACAGAAGTGATGACAAACCGGCGAGACTGGACCTGGTGTTAACAAAGGGAATGCACTTGTTGAATGAGTTAAGGTATGGGTGCCCCCTGGGAAAGAGTGATAACGTGATAAATAGAGATCGAAACAGAGGAGGAAGGAAGTGAGGGGGATGAATCATATAAAAGAAACAGGTTAAACTATAGAAAGGCAGACATGGAAAATCTCAGTAACTACTATGGAGAGCTAGACTGGGAAGAGAATGGGAATAAGAACAAGAGAGGTACAAGAAAAGTATGATATTTTTATGGAGTCGTATAAATCAGGAGTTATGAAATATGCACCAGAACATAAACCCAAAGAAAAAGGAAAAAAGGACTGGTTTAATGCAAGATGTGCTAAGGCAAAAGAAAAAGAAAAAGTGTGAAAGAGATTGAAAAGAAATAAAAAAACAAAGGAATGAAGAAGATTTTAAGGTAGCGAGAAATGAATACGTGAAAATAAGGAGAGAAGAGAAAGGATATGAAAAGGATATTGTTGAAAAGTGCAAGGAAGAACCTTAACCGTTTAAACTTTTAAAGATTTATAAATGGAAAAATCAAACCAAAGGAAACAATAGAAAGATTGAGTGATGGGAATATGATAATTGAAGATCCTAAAGACATGACTGAGCTACTAAACAAAAGGTTCCAGCAAGTTTTTACAAAAGAATCACTATTCAGCGAACCACAAGACAACAAGATAAATGTTCATATGGAAGAAGTTATAGTAACTAAAGAGGAGATATATAAAATGATGGGGGAGCAGTAGGACTGGATGGAGTGTCAGGTTATTTACTGAAAGAATGCAGAAATCAGCTGGTTGGACCAGTATATGATATGATATAAAATGCTCAATAACAACTGGTAAAGTACCATAGGAGTGGCAGAGGGCTGAAGTGGTCCCTATATACAAAAGTGGAAAAAAGGAAGAACCCCTGAACTACAGACCTGTATCATTTACCAGTGCAGTATGTAAAATATGTGACTACTATGAAAGCTGGAGAATAAAGGAGGTTTGAAAGGGAAGGTGATGAACTGGATGGAAAGTTACTTAAGGCGAAGAGAGATGAGAACAGTGGTAAAGGACATGAAATCGGAATGGAGAATTGTAGAGTGTGGAGTGCCTTAAGGATCGGTATTGGCACTATTACTTTTCCTAGTATATGTAAATGATATGTCAGAGGGAGTAAACAGTTATATGAGCCTGTTTGCAGACGATGCAATACTGCAAAGACATATAAGAAACAGTAAAGACTGAAATTCTGCAAGATGACCTGAACAAGATTTGGCAATGGAGTATGAAATGGGAAATGAAATTCAATGTGAAGAAATGTCATGTAATGGAGATGGAAAAGAGTGAAGGGAGACCAAAATGGACATATAAAATGGGAGATGGAGAAATATTAAAGAAAGTTCATGAAGAGAGAGATCTGGGAGTGACAATACAAGATAATCAACAGCCTGAGAGTCATGTTAATACGATATTCAGTGATACATATAAAATGGTGAGAAATATAGGATTAGCATTCCACTACATGGATATGATGAAAAAGTTAATAACCACTATGATTAGACCAAAATTGGAATATGTGGAGCCGATGTGGTCTCCCCATAAGAAGAAACACATAAAAAAACTAGAAAGAATACAAAGGATGGCAACTGGAGGGATTGACAATGAAGAAAGATTAAAGGAAATGGACCTACCAACACTGGAACAAAGAAGAGAAAGGGGAGACCTAAAACAAATTTATAAATTATGGAGTAAAATGGAAGAAGTAGATAATGAGGAGTTACTACTAAGAGAAGAAATAAACACCAGGAACACATGACAGTAAAAAATTGAGGAAGGGAAGATGTTTGAGAGACTAAGAAATATAGCTTCCCACAAAGAAATATAGAGGTTTGGAACAGACTAAGTGAGGATGTAGTATCGGCGAAGAGTGTGCAAAACTTAACCCTTTCATTGCTAAACACTCGCAGCGAGCGTTAGGCGTATTTGCTGGTGGTGCTAAACGCTCGCTGTGTGCTCCACCCGCACTCAAATCTCCCGCATATGAGAGTGATCAAACACTAATTCTCACAACACAGGATTGCCAATTGAGTGGGTTCTTCACTAAATTTGGTGGAAAATCATATCAGCCCAGCGCGGCAAATCTACGGACGAGTAACTGGTGGATGTTCTTGCCCAATATAGCGGCATTTTTGCATAGCTTCACCTATCACCTGACTGATTCTTTGACCAAATAGTTGTGAATATTGTAGTTGGCAATACTCCCTTGCCAGAATCTCAAGGAGAGATGTCCGCAGTTCTCTCAATATGGCTGATCATCCCGCACGCACCGACGTAAATGTTAACATTCAACACTCCCTGAACATGCATGTACGTTCGCAAGAGAGGCATACATAACCGACTCCTGTAGATCTGGACCTCCTCTTTCCAGTGGTGTTTTTGTTTTTTAGCTGTGATGAATAGTTTTTGAGATACAGAGGTTAAAAGAGACCCCCCATTGGGCTGCCCGACTGCGCCTGAGGGGATAGTCGCGTCCGCACCGCAAGCAAGGAAAGGGTTAAGGAAAAGTTGGACAAATACAGATACAGAGACGGGACCACACGAGCGTAAGCCCAGGCCCTGTAAAACTACAACTAGGTAAATACACCAACACAACCACAAACAGAGAGAGAGAGAGAGAGAGAGAGAGAGAGAGAGAGAGATAAAAGTTAAAAAAAAATATTAAAAATTAAGTTTTCGGTGAAAGTGCGTCAAATTTGAGAGCATCATTTGTTGGGATAAGTTTCATAATCGTAACATATGGCAACCTTTCTAAGGAGCGTAGATGAGGAGCTTTGAGCGATTTTTAGTTGTTAGCCTATTCTGACAGGAGAGGAAAAAATAGTTTTTTCGGTGTAACTCGGGAACTTATTGGAAACTTACGGTGTGTGAGAGGGTTAATCCTTTCCTTGCGCATGGTACGGACGCGACTATCCCCTCAGGCGCAGTCAGGCAGCCCAATGGGGGGTCTTTTTTAACCTCTGTATCTCAAAAACTATTCATCACAGCTAAAAAAACAAAAACACCATTGGAAAGAGGAGGTCCAGATCTATAGGAGTCGGTTATGTATGCCTCTCTTGCGAACGTACATGCACGCTCAGGGAGTGTTGAATGTTAACACTTACGTTGGTGTGTACGCGATGATCAGCCATATTGAGGAAACTGCGGACATCTTTCCTTGAGATTCTGGCAAGGAAGTATTGCCAACTGCAATATTTACAACTATTTGGTCAAAGAATCAGTCAGGTGAAGCTATGCAAAAATGCCGCTATATTGGGCAAGAACATCCACCAGTTACTCATCCGCAGATTTGCCGCACTGCGCTGATATGATTTTCCACCAAATTTAGTGAAGAACCCACTCAATTGGCAATCCTGCGTTGTGAGAAATAGTGTTGGAACACTCATACGTGGGAGATTTGAGTGCGGGTGGAGCTCGCAGTGAGCGTTTAGCACCACCAGCAAATACACCTAACGCTCGCTGCGAGCGTTTAGCAATGAAAGGGTTAAGTAGGGTTCTCAGAGCAGGTAGGGATGGAATGTTACTTATTACTAATGTGGCCAGATCTGAACTTGAAGCTTAGCATTATCAAAATGTGTGCGTGTGTGTGTGTGTGTGTATGAATAAGAGAGAGAGAGAGAGAGAGAGAGAGAGAGAGAGAGAGAGAGGAAGGAGAGAGCATGGGGCAGGTCACGTGGGCGGAGCTCTAGTTGCGTTTTGAGGGAATTAAGCCAATCACAGCAAGAGGACAGTTGTCATCGGGTAGGAAGTGGCAGATGTCGCCTACAAGAAAATTTGAGAGGCAGAGCCGGCTGAGGTGGCCTAGGTTTTACAGGTGGCAACTGTACACAGGTGTTAATATGTCTATTGTTGAGCTTATACAGGCCCATAATCTTGGCAGATATTTTGGGGGGATAGAGGGCATCATAGGTTCATGAGGTGGTAGGGGGAGCAAGTGAAGTAAACATGTGGTTTCAGAGTTTTTTAAAAAATTATCACTTTTAGTGGTATTTTGAGGCCAATATAGAAAACACTGGGGGTTATAGCACCCCTTGCCCCCCCAATATTACAGCCCTGTTATGTGTATGAGGGAGATGATTACATGAAATTCTTAAGGGAAGGTAGTGGTCAGTGTACAGGCACCGCAGTATCCTGAAGAATAACCTGGGTTTGGCTCACTGCTACAATCAGACAATTTTCAGTCATAGTACCCACAGTATTCATGCTATCCTGCATACAGCTATCAACCTAGATACTAAGGAAACTCTCCAGAGAATCAAGTGGAGCTACAGGGAGCAACATGAGCCAAGCAAAAAATGGCACCACTAAAAACTTGCCTGCATCACTAGCAGGCTTCATCATGAATGTCTACTGGTGCTGTAGCCCCCCTCCATACACAAGAAAGTGATGTGCATGATATTAGATGATGGGTTGCACTCACTACCATAGGACACAGGGTATCTGGCCTGTTTGCAGTGAAGTGTAAGTACCAGAGTGCCACTTTTTATTTTAGTTTGGAAAATACATCCCATAGTGGGCAACATTAAAGCATTTACACGGGGTCTTTTGTATATTTTATCCGATAACTATGCTATAGCTTCACTATGCCCAAAAATATACAAATTTTATGTACATATCTTTAATATTATCTTATTTTTATAGCAATCATTGTCAGATTCTCCTTGCAAATAGGCATTTAAAACAGTTAAGTCACCCTTCTGCCCAATTAAGGTAAGAAAATAAAAATTGATGTTAATAGGGATCTACAACACCCCACTGCAAATAGGCCAACTGTGCATCCAGGTTTCCAGAGTTTACCTTCTCCAGGTACCCATTTACTGACCAACCTGAAAGGGAGGATGAACAGCTGGGTGGGCTGTACGCTGACTGCCTGGGCTGGGATTCATACCTGGGCCCAGGAATTCGTAGCTAAATGTGTTCATCACTACACTACATAGGTGCATAAATGGAAAACTAAAGAAATTTGAAAACTTACATTTACTATGGGAAATATGAAAACTTACATTTACTATGGGAAATATGAAAACTTACATTTACTACGGGAAATATGAAAACTTACATTTACTATGGGAAATGTGAAAACTTACATTTACTATGGGAAATATGAAAACTTACATTTACTATGGGAAATATGAAAACTTACATTTACTATGGGAAATATGAAAACTTACATTTACTAAGGGAAATGTGAAAACTTACATTTACTATGGGAAATATGAAAACTTACATTTACTATGGGAAATATGAAAACTTTCATTTACTATGGGAAATATGAAAACTTACATTTACTAAGGGAAATATGAAAACTTACATTTACTAAGGGAAATATGAAAACTTACATTTACTATGGGAAATATGAAAACTTTCATTTACTATGGGAAATATGAAAACTTACATTTACTATGGGAAATATGAAAACTTTCATTTACTATGGGAAATATGAAAACTTACATTTACTATGGGAAATATGAAAACTTACATTTACTATGGGAAATATGAAAACTTACATTTACTATGGGAAATATGAAAACTTACATTTACTATGGGAAATATGAAAACTTTCATTTACTAAGGGAACTGTGAAAACTTACATTTACTATGGGAAATATGAAAACTTTCATTTACTAAGGGAAATATGAAAACTTACATTTACTATGGGAAATATGAAAACTTACATTTACTAAGGGAAATATGAAAACTTTCATTTACTAAGGGAAATATGAAAACTTACATTTACTATGGGAAATATGAAAACTTTCATTTACTAAGGGAAATATGAAAACTTACATTTACTATGGGAAATATGAAAACTTACATTTACTATGGGAAATATGAAAACTTTCATTTACTAAGGGAAATATGAAAACTTACATTTACTATGGGAAATATGAAAACTTACATTTACTAAGGGAAATATGAAAACTTACATTTACTATGGGAAATATGAAAACTTTCATTTACTATGGGAAATATGAAAACTTTCATTTACTATGGGAAATATGAAAACTTTCATTTACTATGGGAAATATGAAAACTTACATTTACTATGGGAAATATGAAAACTTACATTTACTATGGGAAATATGAAAACTTACATTTACTATGGGAAATATGAAAACTTTCATTTACTATGGGAAATATGAAAACTTTCATTTACTAAGGGAAATATGAAAACTTTCATTTACTAAGGGAACTGTGAAAACTTAAATTTACTTAGGTTTTAGCAAAATAGGCAACAGAAGTTATTAAAGCATATACATGTATATGAAAGCTTACTACTTTAGTTCAGAATTTATATTAGCCTTAAAATGAAGTAGAAAAATCATTGCAAAATAGCATATAATATTGTAGAAAGCCAGTGACAAATTCATCAAGAGCAACTCAGTCCTGTACATCACCAATTCCATTATTAAAGATTCCAAACATCGCTTCAGCTTCTGGTAGACAAGGAGAATCATAGATTTTACAAATTCTCGTTTCTCCCCTGCCCTTCCTCAGGTACAATCTGAAAATAATCATACTAATAAAACTAAAGTTAAAGCTATTAATTTTCAATAATTTACATACATGCATTGAAGACTAGTTTCCTTTCAGCAATAATATCAATCAATCAAAGGAAGCATACATGGGGAAGGGGAGGGTACACTGCCTCACCTACTCTACAATGCCATTCCTGGTAGTCTTCCCAAGCAAGTTAAACTGCAGGGCCCCTTCCTATTCCATGTAAAGCTGCACAATCCATCAACTTGTTCAAGTCATGACCTTTGTGGGTGGCCCCTTAACAGGATTGTCTCTTACAGATACAACCTGGTGAAAAGGATCGGCTTCATGGCGCACCACATGCTCATATAGCCTGAGTTGGCATTCTTGGAATATGCACATAATAGGTCTAGATTTAGTCACATGGAATAATTGCTGATCTATCAGTTATTCCAGTTATGCCCATTGATTCTGCAAAGAAAACTATCACTAAAAGCATCAATTTGCTTCTTCAGTCATTAGAATTCATGACTCAGCCATAAAGTAAGATAGGGAGCACAAGCATTTATTTTCAAGATGTGAAATGTGGGGAAGGTGCACTAATGAACCTCTAAGAAATTGGCACACCAAACATCACCATCAAGGGGTACTAAATTAGTGGAGGGACTGTTATTGTGTCTCAAGTAAGAGTAGTGGGCCTAAACAGTAGTCTATTTTGAATTATTTGATTTTTTTGTTTTGTTTTGTTTTACAGCAAAGGACAGTTTAAGGGCATAAAAAAAACTAATGAAAAAAAAGCCCGCTACTTACTGCTTCAAAAAAGAGAGGTCAATTTCGGGAGGAGAGGTGTCTTGATACCCTCTTCTTGAAAGAGTTCAAGTCGTAGGCAGGAGGAAATACAGATTAAGGAAGATTGTTCCAGAGTTTACCAGCGTGAGGTATGAAAGAGTGAAGATGCTGGTTAACTCTTGCATAAGGGGTTTGGACAGTATAGGGAAGAGCTTGAGTAGAAAGTTGCGTGTGGCGAGGCCGCAGGAGGGGGGGGGAGGCATGCAGTTAGCAAGTTCAGAAGAGCAGTCAGCATGAAAATATCGATACAAGATAGAAAGAGAGGCAATATGGCGGCGGAAATTAAGGGGTAGAAAACCATCAGTAAGAGGAGGAGAGCAGATGAGACGAAGAGCCTTAGGGCCATTCTTACAGTCGTTTCCAAATGTTTGGAAGATGGTCCCTAACACGTTCGGGTGGCTTCTACAGTAGAAGTAGTATAGTAGTAGCAGTGGTAATACTAGTACGACTACTACTACTACTACTACTACTGTAGAAGCCACCCGAACGTGTTAGGGACCGTCTTCCAAACATTCGGAGACGACTATAAGAATGGCCCTTAGACTCCACTCTGTCCAGAAGAGCTGTGTGAGTGGAGCCCCCCCACACGTGAGATGCATACTCCATATGAGGGCGGACAAGGCCCCTGTATATGGATAGCAACTGTGCAGGGGAGAAGAACTGGCGGAGACGATACAGAAAGCCCAACCTCGAGGAAGCTGATTTAGTGAGAGAGATGTGAAGTTTACAGTTAAGATATTGAGTTAAGGACAGACTGAGGATATTTAGTGTTGAAGAAGATGACAACTGAGTGTTGTCGAAGAACAGGGGATAGGTGTTTGGAAGATTGTGTCGAGTTGATAGGTGGAGAAATTGAGGTTTTGAGGCATTGAAGGACACAAGGTTCCTTTTACCCCAATTGGAAATGATAGCAAGGTCTGAGGTTAAGCGTTCTGCAGCTTCCAGTCTATTCATATATGACCCATGAAACATTCTAGAGTTAAATTAAAGTAGGTGCTTAACTTTGTATTCATTCATACTCATTCTAGTAATATTTCTGTGGTTTATGATTCACATAATTGAGTGAAATTCTAGTGTAATAAACACTCACAAAATCTCTGTCACTAAGAAAAGTGAAAGTAATAATATAAGTTATGCCTCCACGAAATAAATGCAAATAGATAAATATAAAAGCTCATGAAAATCAGAATAAGTGACATCACCCACTGTATGTAGTAAAAATATGCTTATTTAATGAATCTGATACCTGCCACATGGTGCAGGTCGCTGTCAGACGTACAAAAACATCATGTGACTTAGTACAGGGATTTTGAATGTGAAGTGCTAATATGAAGAACATGCCTCCACATATGTATGCTCTTGCTGACTGCAAGTCTTATTCTTGGAGGAAACTAGACAGATGCCCATATATGATTAGGCTGAAGGACTGGGAAACACTTCCATCCCAGAAAACACCAACATGGAGACGAAAACAATGCAAAATTAATGTAAAAAGAGTTGTGCTCCAAACATTTCAAGTAATGGCCCCTCCTAGGCACACCCAGATCCAGAATACTTTGCTAGCAATGGCTGGGAATGAGCACCCACACCCAGAATGAAGAATGTCACGTAAATAAGGTATTTAACCGTTAGTGTAGGTACACATGCGGTGTTGTTTTGGTGCCAGTTACCGGAGCTGGGCCACAATTGTTGTATAAAATATAAACGCATTTTCATATTCTGATTCTGTTGTTTATTCAATGTTTTGCCCAAGAAAAAGAATACTAAAATTATTAGTGACTTTTTGGAATGAAGTATTCTTTATGAAACAAAACAATTACATTACATCCTACTGGCTAAGAGATATACTGAATTACGTCGTGTGGAGATGTTGGATACACGTATTGTCCAACAATTTTACCCACTGTCTCATCCATTCACTTACTTATTTCTTACAGTACAAAGAAAAGAGGAACAAAGAAAAAGATAAAAACAAATTAAATAATAAACTTCCCAAAACAAACCAGTACGAAACTTGCCTCTCATTCATACTACACTTAACTGTTTACCTGGTTGTTGAGGCGTGAGCCATGATGTTGCCTCCAATGGGTTTCTTAGGGTCAGCTGCAAACATGGATGCTCCATCCACCTGTGCCACCACCTGGTTGGTTATCACCACAGCCACTCCAAACTGAGGGGTAAAAGGTTCATCTTCATATACTAAGGAAACTATATAACATTTTGTTTAAGCATAATTATCAGAGCTGGGATTCTGTAGAAAAAATCTACCACCGGTATCGGTAGTCGGTAGCGAGCCGCGTCCAATCGGTATCGGTAGATCGGTAGATTTTTCAGAAATCTACCGATCGGTATAGATTCGGTATCGGTAGATTAAAAAACTCTATAATTATATAATAAAAAAATGCTTTTAAAGGCCCATAACACACTTTTTAAGTTATTTCTCTCTTATTTCGGTTAACTTTAGAATAGAAGTAAATTAGAGTCTTTTAATACCTTTTTTAAGTTCAAAAATACATAACTTATTTAATAAATGAATTTCTCCCTCAAAAAATAAACATCAAACTGAAAAAAAGTTAAATTTAAACAAACTAGACAATACAGCATTATTTATTAACTTTCACAAAATAAATTTCTTCCCAACACAAACTAAAATTACAACTGACGCAGTCTTGAGCCTCCTACTCCAGGTCGGTGTCGCCCTTCTTGAGGTAAAATAAAGTTTAAAAAGGAAAATCACTTGAAAAGTTAAAAGCACAAAACGATTAAGTGCTGCTGCATGGCGGGTGGACTTAAAAACACTGCCACTTAAAACACTAGGCGATGAGGCTGAGCACGTTGTCGAGGCGAGGAGCTAGAGCGTAGGTGTAGGCTACTCGCGTCGGCAGGCCAAACAAGAGTGGGGCTCCCGCCAAAACTTTTGGCGGGAGCGAGAATCTGCTAGGTCGTGGCTGCCTCTGATTGGCTGAGAACGCCCAGAACGGCCGGTGATTGGCTAAGCGTGATGACGTCAAAGTAATACCTGGAATTTCCTGCTAACTGCTTCCCATAGATGCGCTCGAACGTGTTGAAACTTGTCCGTTTCATTTTGCCGGGGTCGTCTTCTCTTAAGTCTTAACAAAAAGTCCTGCGCGCTTTTTCAATCTACCGATACCGATTGACTGCCAATCATGCGATCGGTAGCGGTATTCGGTAGTTTCTTCAAAATACCGAATGATCGGTATCGGTAGCAGTAATCTACCGCCGGTAGTACCGATCCCAAATGTCAATCGGTAGTCCCAGCTCTGATAATTATAAAAACAGACATTCCAGTAATACAAATTTCAGAGGGAGGTGGTGGCTGAGTGGTCAGCGTATGGACGATGTAATCCCAAGGACCCAGGTTCAAGTCCCACCACAAGACGCTGACAATTTTTAACAACAGCCAAGTGGTGGAAGACTCCACACCTGCTGTCCATATCTTCAATCAACCCTTACTTCAGTGACTTTGGTCAAGAGGAGCACTGGAGTGCAACATGGGCCAATCAAGAAAGTCACATATCACAACAGCTACTATAAATGAAATTCGCCTGTGCCACTATCAGGCTGGGGTCGTCCACCAGGCCCCTCAAGAGAGTCTACCAGCAATATGGGCAGCACGAAGGGGAAAAAAAAGCTCTCTAAAGTTTTTATATCAAATAATCACTAAACATTGCCTTTCATTTCTTCTTATTCATCTTCAGACCTACTTTTAAACTGGAGCTTCTTGATCAATCTTTTAAGTTTTCCTCAGAATCACTTATAGAGGTTTCATTTTGTCAAGATCATTCAGGCGATGGCCGCTTTTGGTATTTCTTGTCTGCCACGCTGCCATATCTTGAATTACTAGATTAGAGCCTCAATGCAATGTACAACTCTCTCTCTCTCTCTCTCTCTCTCTCTCTCTCTCTCTCTCTCTCTCTCTCTCTCTCTCTCGTTTTCATATGGATGAGACAGTATTCTTTCTTTCAATTGTGTTATGCAAGAGAGCTTGTGGCCACTGGTAGAGTGGCAGCAGGGGTAGCTGCTATCATGGTGGCCTGTCTTGTGGGAGGTGACCTGGGGTCAGAATAAGCACACTGACAATGTTGGAAAGCAAAGTTGTTAAGTGTTGTGGTATTTACACAAAATCATCATTTTTGTCCAAAAAAAATAAACATTCATAGTAGTATATAGCCTTGTCAGATTATTAACCCCTTCAACACGAGTATACTGCGTCCTTGCGTGCCCCGTATCATATCCGAGGACGCGCATACTGTGTCCTGGCTTGCTTTAGCCAATATACGAGTTATTTTATCTCTATATATTATATGCTTACATCTCAAAATTATCAATTAATTTATGTTTCTTTATGTGCACTATTTAATTCTGCATGTTTTCATATATAATACATGATGATTATATTGAGTTTATGGTTGAAAACTTATTTTATTCAATAGCGACATTTGAAATTTGCCTCGTGATGCATCCCAGATACAGGTAGCTCTTGATTTATGCGAGTTTGGTTTACGCGTTTTTTAAATAACGCGGGGTCCAAAATCCCAAAAAATGTTTAATTTACACGTTTTTTCACTTATATGCGATACTTTACGGAGTGGCCACCAGATGTCTCACGCAACTTGACTCACACGGCGCCGCGGCCACACAGCTGAGCTCAGTTCTTCGCGCGCGCCACTTGAACAACGATACAGTGCCCATGCTGCCATGCTACTCAACAATAGAGGTGGGCAGGTACCGGTACCAGTACCGGTACTTACGGTACCAGCTATACGGTATGGTACCGGTACCAGACTGCTCAGTACCGGTACCAATACTAGCCAGTCGCTCATGGTGTCCCTCATTTCTTCCTCACACGAGTGAGGCTGAGACTGAGTTCCTGAGTGGATATCTCGGTGATATTCTCTCTCTCTCCACTGAATGAAGCAAATATTTATTTTTCGATAGAAACCAACCTCTTGTTTGATTTACATTGTTTTTGATTTACGCGACCTATTCAAGGACACAATAGTCGCGTAAATTGAGAGTTACCTGTATGGCGCGGGGCACTGTTTTGGCCCGGCCGTAGTGAGTTTCTTTATGTGCACCATTTATTTCTGCATGTTTTCATATATAATACATGATGATTATGTTGAGTTTATGGTTGAAAACTTGTTATATTCAATAGCAACATTTGAAATTTGGCGCGCGCGGTGATCCCGGATATGGCGTGGGGCGCTGTTTTGGCCCGGCCGTAGTGAGTTTCTTTATGTGCACCATTAATTTCTGCATGTTTTCATATATAATACATGATGATTATGTTGAGTTTATGGCTGAAAACTTGTTATATTCCATAGCGACATTTGAAATTTGGCACGCGCGGCAATACCGGATACAGCGCAGGGCGCTGTTTTGGCCCAGCCGTAGTGAAGGAGTTAAATCATTCACCAAATTTATTTAGTAGTAAATAGCTGACATATGAGGGGAAGAGATAGAAGATGGGACTGTGTGACATGGCAATGGAGAGGGGAATACCTGCAAGAGCCAATGCCTGAACGACCTTGACAAAATGGAACCACTATGGTAAGACTATGTCATCTGCAAACTGAAGGTTTGAGGGGTATTCACTACTTACCTTGATTCCTATTTTATTCCACACTAATTCCTAAAGTATAATTCTATGCAGGCCATGAATAATTTTGGATAAAATGTGTCACCCTGCCTATCATTTTTCTTATAGGAATAAAGTGCATTGCATGTGAAGTTTAATGGATGCTATGAAAGGTTTTAGACCAGCAGTGGAAGGAAAGGCAGAAAAATCTGGAGATGGAAATGTAAGTGGTCGAACGGGATAGCAGCTCTGTGGAGAGAAATAGGGAAAACATTGATAATGGTAGTGTGAAGAAAACACACAACCCTTCTTTTCTGGGTAGGCCTGACCAAGCAAGTGCCATAACTTCATAGTACGTTACGTTGCATATTTTCAGTACTTACCCATATTACAAGCATTGTCGAACCTTAGCATGTATCATGGTAGGTAAGAGTTACTTGTTAGTATCATTTCTAAGGTGTAGCAAAAAAAAAAAAAAAAAAAAAACAAAAAAACGAGTTATAATATTTCCCATAATGTGAGGCACCTCAGTCCAAGTGTTATAAACAACACGTGAACCGTTAGCTGACCTATGCTACTCCTAGGCCAGGAAGGAATTAGAAGGGCCAGAACAGACCATACATTGACAGAGAGAAGACGTGTCTTTGTCTTCTAGAGAGAGGATAACCCAGGAGACGGGTTATAACAGCCAGGGGGTCAAACCCATGTGCTATTTGCATTGAGTTGATTGCTTGAAGGACCCTGCTGCTGTTTGAGTTTGGAGAGGACATGTTTTGGTATGTTACAAGTTATATTATCTATTTTGTGATAGATGATCTATATACTATGTAATTGTCTTTGTAATGAAAGGTAATGACTCAGGAATGCAATATAATTTGGCATGAGTTTGTGTGTATAAGACAGAGCTATGTAAAATATGCAGAAACAATTACAGCAAGGCTTATGTTAAAAAGATTCAAGGATTAATTGAAGTTAAATATAGTCAGTCTGGGAGTTTCAACTACCTCAAAACCAGGAAGCAGTACAGCACCTACAGAAAAAAATCAAGAAGTTGAGAATGAGGGACACTTGTGAGATGCAGCAGACAAGTAGTGTATGATAATTACACGGCTGGTTAAAATATTAATACTGATAAGAATGAAAGACAAAGAGAAGACCTAGAACTGGCAAAAGGTACAGTACCTTCTTAGAAGTTGATCACAATGCTCAGGAGAGTGAGGTGTTAAGAGAGGTGTATGTTAACAACAATGGTCTAATCTTGAAGAGGCTGGAGATAAATGATTACTCAAAGGAAAAGGAGCCTCACATCTTGTATCTTTTAGACACAGAGTTAGGTGAGGCTGTTTATATCCAAGTGGGTGACAGGAAGGAAAGGAAAAGCTGGGAGTTAATCAATTGGGAGAGAACAATTCAAATGTGAATAATGTGGAGTTGGCAGAGGTGATAAACATAAAACTAACCAACCATCTGTGAAAAAATACAAGAGATCACGGTCAGAAACAGGAGGACAAGGTGCATGAGGGATATGTAAAAACACAGCTTTGCCCATAGATGCACTGACACCTGAAATTACCAAAAACAGATGATAGTTCAAGCCAAAAACACTCAAGAATTTAAAGTTAAACTTAATAAGCTGAAATTTGGAAACAGGACCCTATGAGTGAAGCTCCCTTCCTTTATACCAAAACTAGGTAACTAGGTAAATGCACAAACATATAAGCATCCTCGTACAAACTTTAGCATGGTAGGATCAAAATGTATAAGGTCTGAGTAGCATAAAGAAAGTAATCAATATCAATTACCTCATCTGCTAGTCTCAGAAGCATTCGCAGAAATCTTGCTAGATGCATTTGTCTGGCAGATAGTTCTCCTCTGCCTGCATAGTCTGTTCTGTAGAGAGCCATAGCACTGTCTACTATGCATAGAGCATACCTGAAACACACAGACATTGGACCCTTAATTTTAGACTAATTGGGGAGCAGAGCTGTCTGGAAAACCTTCCAGTCCAGATTTTCCATATCAATTGTTTAAATTAGGAAAAAAATACAAGTAAGTTATAACCAAATTTTTCTGTGACTAATAATGCTTTCACACATGTCTTAACTGGCTGGTCCCATGTTTGTTACAACTGCTTCCTTGCACCTTTTCATGCTTTTTGTTATTTTAACAGTCTAATTTTTACCTGACTAGTACTGCTACTTCACCAAGCTCAGCTGGAAGGCACCATATTCATTTACATGAAGCAGCCACCTGCTTGAATGAATCTACATTCTATGTTATTGTATGCTGAGACAGAAATGGTGCTCATCCAGCATCTATATTACCATTTTGATTGTTCTAAACCCACTGTTGGTCACAAAAAACATTTGAAATAATTCTACAAATGGTTACATGCTGATAGAAAGTGCTCTGCCCTCATACTTAACCCTCTCGTGCACCGTAAGTTTCCAATAAGTTTTTGTTCCACTCACCATGCATTTCTCAGGCCCGACTGGCCCTTTTTATGCCGCCGCTATACTCTACATTCCCGGACGTATTTAACCCTCACAGATATATCGTACCCCAATAAATTTGGTATCAATGGCTTCATAAAGACTTGTACTAGAACATGCACAAATAAAAATAAAAGAAAATATATATATAAACAATACAAACTCGTTTCAAGTCTCCGTATAGAGTATTGTAGACAATGAATCTTGAGTACCAATTCTTCCCCACTCACTAGCTCGAAATTTTGTGGGCCAACTTTTTTAGCCGAATATATGTTTCAAAGCAGAATTTAGTGAGGATTCTTATGGTATCCTCAAAATCCTAATACACCTATTAGTTCCTGAGTTACACCAAGAAAACTGTATTTTTTTCTCTCCTGTCAGAGTAGGCTAACAACTAAAAATTGCTCCATGCTCCTCATCTACGCTCCTTAGAAAGGTTGCCATATGTTACCATTAAGAAACTTATCCCAACAAATGACGTTCCAAATCTGACGCACTTCCACTGAAAACCGAGGTTTGACTATGTCACATTTCCTCCTGACATAAAACATTATCATATTGGTACAGCATTATCATATGCATGCAATAACTTATGCACATGTGAACTGAAGTGAAAAAAGAAGAAAACTCACCAAAAGTGGGAGTGGAAGGCAGTAGGGAGGGAAAAGTGGGCAGTACTATGGTTTGAAATATTGGATAGGCATGCTGCGGAGAGCAACATCCATCTGATTGGCAGTGGAAGTACATTAAGTTTGTGTCTTTTATTCAGCATGATAATGATTTCTGCTACTCTTTCACTGATGCTAAAAAAAATAATTTATGTTCCTGCTAGATTCTTGTTAATTAAAAATCCAACTCCATGCTCCTTCCTATCTATATGACCTTCGTAGCAAATGTCTGCCAATACTATGAACGCCTCAAACATCCTCCTAACCTCACTTAGACCTATGACGTCCCACTAATATCTTTCAATTCTTCTAGCAATACAACCAAGTTGCTCTCACTAAAATTTTAACACTGAATGTTGTCAGGGTTTAATTTCAAAGACTGTACCCATGGTCAGTTGCTCCATACAATGAATATTGTCAGAAAAAAACTGAAAGAAATAAGAGTACCCATGAACAGACAAAGGTGCTAAGAGAGAATTCTTAGATGCAACATAGCACCACAAATACTGATAGGAATAGAACTTTCTTAAAGCTATTATGTACCTTGACTCTGCCATCATAGCAGCTGCTTGAATCAATAGCGTTGACTGGTGGTCGGAGTTGTATGCTCGGGCATAAGCTACATTGTCAAGAACATCTGCTTCCTGTAGCTGGTACCTTTGAGCTGTTGCGACCAGTCGTTCAGGTCTGAATGTTCCTTCAGTGTCTATGTAAAGACACTTTCCTTCTCCACCACCCATTTCAAGTGGAAGCTGAAAGAAACATTGCTAAAGACTTTCTGTTCATGCTAAATGGAAATTGGGGTTTGTGTACATCTACAAATTCTAAGTGATCCAATAGGTAATAAAGAGAAAGAAAAAAAGAAAAAAATCCATCATTAATTCCCCTAGCCTTCACCTATTCTAGTAGCTTTTTGCCACATGCACAGAACTTACGGGCAATAAAACTAAAGAATTTAGAGCTTGTAAAGCCCATTCCAAGAAAAAATATTTCTGAATTTTACATTCTAATATGTCTGACAGTTGCCATATATTTGAGTGGACAACTCAACCAATACTATTTTTGTGAGGCAAAATGATTAGATTAAATAATAAATCTATGATGCATGTGACCCTAAAGAAAGTGGCAGAAATAGAGGTGAAAAAAATTATACATCCAAAGTGCAGCAAGAAAATGAACAGAAATAAGATAAGATAATTTTAAGCTTAGCATATTTTAACATTCTTACATAACCAAACCAAAATATAGAATAACAGTGCATTAAACTATCGCCACTATAACCAGTGTCACATAACCTGGCACAGAATATCTTTTAGGGAGGGACTGCTGGACTTTGCTTCATTGCTTAGGTGATTGTCTCTGTGCTGCTCATCGGCCTATTGTTAACCTGTTCTAGCATACAGTGAATTAAATAATTGACATCTTTATTCTTTAATGCATCAAACTATTAAAGATTAATCAATATTCATAACAAAACTAATTCAGAACTGTAATGTAAACACTGGCCTAAGCCAAGTACCTTCTCTTCTCTTTCATCCTGCTATTATTAATACTGAGATGAATTTCTATTATTTGTAGGTAATAAATGGCCTTAAGGAGGAGCAATAGTAAGAATAACTACATTTACATAACATCAGTGCTGACTTAGAGCAGTAGAAGAGTGAAACACAGCAGGCTCTGTTAACCCGTAAGGCATGGCTGGCGGGAATTCGCGCTCGGGTGGAGAGAAGCAGAGTGAGGGAGCTCCCATCATCCGCTGTCCCGCCAACATATGTACGTATTTCGCGGCATATAACGTGCACTGGGGTATAACACGTACCCCAAACTTTAAGACAACAATTTGGAAAAAAATAAATAAATAAATAAAAAATAAATAAATAAATCTTAAAATGCTCAGAAATATGTACGGTTAAAGAACATTGACGATGTACAGTTTCCCGAAATCTATATATTTTTGGTGTAACCTGTACTGCTTGAATTGACAAGTGTCCTTGGGTAAAGCAATGAAAATGGCGGCCGGGCTGGTGTTGTGAGAAATACATACCTGTACATACTGATGATGCACAGCTTCTGATATCATAATTAGCATATTATTCTCACCACCACTCGTAGGTTATGACAGACAACTACATCTACGTTATTCACTTTCAGTCCTCCTCAGAGCTGGGTGTTTTAGTCGGGGGAACACATGCCTTACGCGTAGCCTTCTTACCCTGCAATGTTGTCATGGAAGCACTTGCTGGGCTAGAGTGCAGTACAGATAGTGAAATAACATCATCACTCTCTAAGTTACTCTCACTACTGCCGTCACAGCTCACAATGTTTTCATCACTGTTATCCTTGTACTCAGAATAATCTTCACTCTCTGTCCTGTCCTTTCCTCTTCATGCATCACTGTGTTTCCCAGTGTTTTCTTATCTTGGGGTTCCAGGGCTGCTAGTGAGGACTAATGATCTTATTTCAAATCCATGAGGGTCAGATATGCTGGCAGACAACTTGGCAAGTCACAGAACCCACCAAATTTGTACTAAACATTCAAATTAGTGGTGCAAAAGACTCTGATTAAATAAACGATGGCTGTCTGTGTGAACCAAAATGTGTTTGATTAAATAAACGATGGCCATTGTTTAAGGAGAAAAAAAAGTAACAGCATAAATTTCTAGTAACTCACCTGACAGGTGACTGCTAATGTGTGGCAAAGTTGTGTTTTGCCAGTGCGGAATTCACCAAATATTTCTGTGATGGAGCCAGTCTCTATTCCACCCCCAAGTAGCTTATCAAGTTCTTTGGAGCCAGTTGTTAGCTGCAGGTAATGTATAATAAATATGAAATTATCATCTAATCAGTGAGCAATATTTAGTAAAAATCTCAAAATTTTAAAACTTTAAATTTCAAAATATTCAAGATACTTTCACTGAAACAATGAGATAATGAAAGACTCACTTGTACCAGATCTGCACGCTTTTGATGAAACTCTGTTGCAGTCGTGAAACCCATTGGAACTAATTTTGTGGCTTCATTGAGAATTTTGTCAGCTTTTGCTTCACTAATGCCTTTGATACTAAGGAGGGCTTTCTTTGGAGCAAATGCTACAGCCTCTACAGTATAAAATCCAGCTTCTTCCAGTTTTTTTACATCAGCAGCCAAGATTCCATTTTGCTGTGTGAAATATTTATCTGTAAATGACTGCACACCAGGTAAAAAGAAAAAAATAGAGACAACAGAGCAATTAAATTTATTTAACAACTTGTCTACTCAAGGAAGGCAGAATGAATAAGACCAATTTGTTTGTAGCTATACGATGTGCGTGTAGGACTGAAAGAATCAATATTCAATGCAATGGTATATAGCTAGAACTATGCAAATTATGTTAGCAACATTTTATTTCCCACTACCTCCAGTGTCTGTATAAGCATTGGTCCACCAGCTCCCATATCAGCCTCCAGCTCCTGCCCTGCTCCTTGCTGCTCCTCCATCATTGCCATGGTTGACTGCACCACTTCTTATTGCTGAATAAAAAAAAATAATAATAATAAAATAAATAAAAAAAATTAAAAAATCATGTTTTAGGGGCCAAATGAAAAACATGCCAAAATGTTTAGTTACCATTTTCAAGCAACTATGATTGAAAAGTGTCATATGACAAGTCATCTACACACACACACACACACACACACACACACACACACAAAAAAAAAAAAAAAAAAAAAAAAAGATCTTCAGAAAATCATCTTAGAAATTATAGCAGTTTTTCTAAATAATCAAACACTGGTGTAAGTATTTCTAATGAATACAAGAATGATAAGTAACCCAGGAAGTTATCCCTGTGCATTGTAGACCTCATAATTTTGGCTCCGTATTTTGCAGCGTATAATGCGCTCCGGCGTATACCGCACACCCTAAACTTTAAGACAACAATTTTGGAAAAAAAATATTCAGTGTTTAAAATGCTCAGAAATATTTATGGTTAACGGCGCTAGGCTTTTCCCTGGTGCTCTCCTACACACTTCCTTTCTTTCTTCTCCCTCTCCATCCCTATATTTTTCTCCTCATTTCTCTTCTTTTCCTTTCCCCTCCCTCCCAGTTTTTCTCTTAATTCCTTTCCCTCTCACTCACTCCTTTTCTCTCTCTCTTTTTCCTCACCTTAACCTGACTCTCTCTCTCTCTCTCTCTCTCTCTCTCTCTCTCTCTCCTTTTCCCGTCCCATTTCCTCCACGCATTTTCCGATTCCTCCTTTCTCACACACCCTTATTAATAGGCTTATCTCTCACTCTATCATTCTCTTCCTCCCTTTCTCCTTCCCCATTAGATTATATGAAAACACACACACACAAAGCCAACCAAAGCTATTTTACAGATTTATAAATGGGAAACTAAAACAGCGTGAGGAAATAACAAAATTGAAAGTTAATGGCGAGGTGTATGTGGATGAGTTGGAGATGGCGGAAGAAATGAACAAAAGCTTTCAAGAAGTATTCACAAGAGAAAGCGAGTTTGACGTACCAACTGGACTAGGCCCAAGAGGGCCCTGCCTGTGTGACATAGAAATCACAGAGCAGGAGATAACTAATGAAATGTAGAATCTAGATGTGAGGAAGTCACAGGGTCCTGACAGTGTTTCCAACTGGGTGCTGAAGGAGTGTAGGAATCAATTGGCGGATAAAATACACAAAGTTTTAAAAAGATCATTGGCTGAGGGTGTAGTCCCTCTGGACTGGAAAAAAGCTGACAAAGTCCCCATCTACAAGAGCGGAAGAAGAGACGGCGGTTATGTAGTCCCCGTCTTGGTCCACGATGGTCGTCCTCCCGGCAGAGCGCTTCCCTATGGATGGTGACGCCCCGCTGATGGTTCATCGCACCCCCTTCCACATTGGGCGTGATGTGGTCTTGTCGCTCCTGGCCAGGACTACCCTTGGCCACCACCCCTCCCCGCCGCCGCCTGGTCGACTGGCCCCCGCTGGCCCTCCCTCCGGCGCTTCATGCGCTCGAGGAATCCGTCGCTCCGGGGCCCACCTTCGCCCCCATCCTCCCTTGGTGGGGGTGGCTGCTCCTCGGGTTCTCCGCCGCAGGGGTCCTCTTCGTCACCTGTGGGATGGCCTGCTTCTGTCTCTTGGGGCCCCGTCTCTGGCGGGACTCTTCCCCTGCGGTTATGCCGTCCCCGTCTTGGTCCACGATGGTCGTCCGCCCAGCGGAGCGCTTCGTGCCATGAGGATGTGGCGTTATCTTAACAGGGGAGGTGTGTGGTGCCCCGCTGGACGCGACACCACTCACTACGCTAGCTGCAGTATCACCATCATCCACCACAATATCTACCGAGGGCGACAGCGGTATAGAACGCTAAACATCCCCCTTACAAGAACACTGAACACAGTACGGAACCCGGAGGACATAAAGACGAGGCGCCAGGGTGTCCCCAAACTCACCACTTATCTATCAGCAGTTAACACACGATCAACAGGACATACATCGGCGGGTCAAAGGTTCACGTAAACCGAGCTGCTCGGGTGCGTCACCTCCCGCATGACAGCCACCCTCCTCATTATAAGGATTAGAATCCCTTAACCATAAGCTACACACCATAAGGATGTTCCTATGATACTCACCCCTACACTCCTTGTACATAAAATCAATCGGTGCTCCCCCTAGTTCATGATATTGTAAAAGTCAGGCGCGTGACCCAACCTTAAAGACCATGCCGGTTAGGAAGATTGTTATATAAATTTTATGTAAGACTCACATGACTCCCATGTTACACTCGTGATGTATGTATGTATGTCATGCCCAAACCCCCCTATATAAGGAGCATTTTTGCAGGATAGACCTGAGATCAGCCAGCACTCTGCTCGCTTTCTGTACACTTAGTTGTCCTCCCCTAGACAACATGAGCAGAACATTCATCTTTGTTATCGTGAGTACGGAGTGAAGTGGTACCGTAGAGGAAAGCGTATCCATTGTGTTAGTAGTTCTGTTTAGGAAAATTTAGGAAATAAGTGATTATAATTCTGTAACAGTTTATTTTGTTATTTTTGAGAAGAATTTCTCAGTGTTATACCAGTATTGACGTCAGTAACCAGCAGTGAGAGAAAGCCTGAAGACTCATTGAGTCTCGTTAAGCCAGTCGCTGGTTTTAACAATATTTTTGCCTCTTTGTAGTGTTAAAGTAGTATTAAGGTAGATAAAATTAATATAAGAAAAGCAACACCGTTTCATCACCCCAACTTACAACTCCTTTAAATACTCCTAAAGTACCAGAATCTTAAGTCAATTGTCGCAAGTGCAAGCAGTGTGTTGTCTCCTTTTAGAGCCCACTAGCGGGTCTCAACATGTTCAAGAGGGCCATATATAGCCAGATGATGCCTTAAGGTTGCAAACTTGCAACCCTTCCTTAACCTGTACAGTACCGGACGATTTAAATATTTTTGGTTTGCCCAGTACCAACCAATTTTTAACTTTTTTTTTGGGGGGGGGGCTTAAAAATGTTCCATGTGATGGGAAAAGTGGAAAAAAAAAAAAAAAAACCTGGTCATAGACCTACTTTTTGCAGAACTCCATGAAGTATTACCACGGTATGGCTGACGTACAGGGGCCCTGTACGTGATCGATGGTTTATGGAGGATTTGACAAGTGATAGAGGCCAGGTAGCCTTTTTTTGTTGCACACAGGTGTAGAATACTCCAGAGAGCACCATTTCAAGAGGGCGCTCCTCTCACTGGGTTGACAAGGAATGCCTATTTCTCTCAGGTGTGTGTGTGTGTGTGTGTGTGTGTGTATGTACATAGTGTGTTTGTACAGATATACATATATTGTATGTCATAAAATGGAAAATTTTGACTCAGTCAGAGAGAGAGAGAGAGAGAGAGAGAGAATGGGTGCATCACTAACGTTTTTGTCTTTTTTTGTGCTTTAGCATCTTTACTTTTTATTTATCTTTATTCATCTTTTTTTTTGTGTGTGTGTGTGGGAGAGTACACTTGAGCGGGGGCATACGGGTGTTTTTCTTCATCTTTGTTTTTTTGGCGGGTGGGTACTTCTTCGGAGGCACCCGGTGAGGCGGCATGTCCAATATCAGTTTCAATTTGCCGCCTTTGATTACATAGCGACCAGCAACCCGGTGCCTTCAAACTGTCTCATTAGCTTGCTTGAGTTGCTTGATGAGCTGCCTCAGCTCCTGTACTTCACCCATGGCAGAGAAACAAATAAAAAAAAGAAAGCCAACTGCAATAAAATTTGTTTAGTATTACATGTTTTTTGGAGCAGGAGAGCCGAGAAACATCTTACCGGCAGGGAAGCAATGCTGGGACTGCCTTGTCAACCTGTCATAACACTGCTATGAGTAACCAACGCATATTCTAGTTGTAACTTGTTTCTCTCTCTCTCTCTCTCATAATAATGCTATACTTGCATTAGGTACAAGAAAATAACACACACACACAAATAAACAAACAATTACGTTAGGCATCAGTCCTCATGTCCTGTTGCATATGTCTGGTCAGCAGAGAGAGAGAGAGAGAGAGAGAGAGAGAGAGAGAGAGAGAGAGAGAGAGAGAGAGAGAGAGAGAGAGAGAGAGAGAGAGAGAGAGAGAGAGAGAATGGGGTGCTTCCCCGCGACGCGTCACAACCACGAAAAAATGCGCAGTATTTTCGCCTGTCATAACTTTTTTATTATTATTAGGAGAGAAGTTTTATTACACCACCATATATACTAGATGATTATAAATTTATTACAAAGAAGAAAGACACCATTTCCACCTCTTTTAAATGTCTAAATTTTCCCCGTGCACAGCATCCAGAGAAATATATCGCCACCTGTACTCTAAGGGTTAAACGCGATTTTCTCAAAACTATGAAAATGGCAGGTTGCCCCTTTTACACTATACACCTCGTTTATTACCTGCATTGTCTGTCAACGCCAACTCCAGCTATACGGGCACATGGCACGTTACCCTTAAGCTGATCCTGCTCATCGGGTTTTCTCTGTAAGAGACAATCCTGAGTGGAGGAGGCCAAGGGGACACCCACGGAGTTCGTGGCTTGATCAAGTTGATAGATCTTGCCAGGAGGTACTTGGGTTGGAAAGGGGGCCTGCAATGCCAAGCCCGAGGATCCCTCCGGGCTTGGCATTGTAGGGTGAGCGAGGCGATATGCCCCCCAGAGTATGCCCCCACTGATTGATTGATTGAATCACACAGGAGAGGGCTTCTTTTGTGACTGTATAATTTCTTGAAGCTAAAATATGACATGTTGTTTTCCTCTCAACACAGTAACGATGTTATGCATGTCCCCAACTCATTGCTCGAAGTGTGAGAAAACGGGGAAGCGAAAAAAATATATACATAAGGTTTCGCTACGGACCTAGCGCGGACTAGGTTCCAGCCCCCACTGAAACCCGCTGATATTTCAAGTCATCGCCAAGTGGCGGAAAATCACCCTCATGCTGTCCAGATCTTCAATCAACCCTAACTTTAGCGACTTCGAAAGGTGGGCCAGAGTAGGCATCAGTTTAGTGGCTCTCCTCAAGAGTTTTTCTAGTTTTTCAATGTCCTGCCTGGTGGTTGGTGACCAGGCCTGGATGGCAAACTCCATACGGGGACGAACAAGAGATTTATAAAGCAGCAGCATTATTTCTTCGTCTAGACAGGTGAATGTGCTCTTTATTCTCCCCAGCATTGAGTTGGCAGAGGCTGCTGCTTTTGTTTACAACTTTATATTTACTGTTGACCGTTTACCATTGATGAGGTTTCAGGCCCCACTCCGCTGCCAACGCAGCAGAAATACCCAGCATCTCGACGTTATCATTGATTTCATAACATATTTGATGGGGTTCAAAATGCTCAAAAGACACATATCTAGTGGTTGGTTAAAACTATATGATATACTAGTTCCCTTATCTTCAATGTTTCTAAATGCACACCGAAATATAATTTTAAAAAATCAGTTTTACCCACCAGTGATGGGTGTAATTCTAAAAAAAATACTAGTAGTTTAGCTTCCCCGACAGAAGCATTGGAATATTAAAGTTCAGCTGGGTAAGTTTGCAGGTGAGCTGCATTACGACAGATGTGGGACAGGATATGACTGACTCATACCCCTGCATACAACAAGGCAAATGCATATCAGACAAGCCAACGAAGAAATACCTTTACTTCTACGCACTGAACAAGTAATGCCAAGGGAGGTCTTCTTCTTCTTCTTGGGTGTTTTATGGGGATAGTCAGATCCCCGTCAGTGGTAGTTGTTCCTTGTTGGCGGTATGGCCCTTATGGCCATACAGCAGTAATATATTCCATGGTCAACGTATTCCAATGAATAGCAGCAAATGGTGCATGACCTCTTCTTCTGGAGTGTTTCAGAGGGCTACGCTTGTTTTAAAGTACAAAAAGTATTGTAGATAATACCTGCTGACTTCGGATGCAACGGAGATCGCGGGGCCCGGGCTCGTGCCTTGGTCCTGGTCTTGGTGGTGGTCTGGACTCTGGTGGAGATTGTTAAATCAACCCTTCCCCCTTCCCTGACGGGACCTCTTGACGGGACCTATTTGTGCCCCCTTGGTGCGGGCTGATCACGGAAAGGTTGGTACGTCGGAAGGTATATAGTGCGCTTCGCGTTCTTCACTCTGGCGCCGTGTGTTTACATTAAAATTTTTTTAAACAGCCACGTGGACCGGAACTAGAATAATCGTCCCGATACTTCACCAGGTAAGCAAATTTTCGTAACTCAATGTTAGTTTTTTATTGTTTATGGCAACCTACTAACGGTTTCAGGGACCGTGTTCCCCTGTTTTTCGCAAATAAAACTTTAACAAAGCGTCGGACAAGGATGTTATTTTGGCAGTGTACAGTGCATTTTTTAAGGAAATTTCACTGGGCGACATGACTTGGGTATCCCAAACCCAAAGCTAAAAGCAATTATATATAAATGATAATGAATTTAGTAAAACTAAGTTATATAAATATTAATATCAATGATCAAGGGATTTAATTTGAACTTTGTACGCTGTAATGTAATATCTTGTGTAATGTAATGCATCATTCTCTTTCAAGGAAATACAATAAACCAAGAATAAACAAAACTTTTGAGCAGGTACCTCGTGGTTCTATCAGTACCAAATTAATACATGTATTTATAGTTTTGTACTGGAAATAATATACTTTTCTGGTAAATTACTCCATATCACAAAAATAACAAAATATGCAATATAGAAAATAAGAAGATTATTTAATCCACATATGTATCAAAAGAAAGAAAATATACACATTATATTTGCCACAAACTGTTTCTTTCAGAAACTCAAAAAAAAAAAGTTTAAATAAGAAGCACCATGATCAAGAAACAAATAAAGACATTAAACTGAACTCTCCTTGGCAAAGAACTTCTTTATAAAATGGAGGAGTTTGCTACGTAAAAAGTACGCTCCCTGCCATAAAAATAGACAAACAGGACGCAGAGAAATACGATTCCGTCAATGTGGAAATAACCACAAATAACAGGAAACTAACACAGGACCGTATTCAAGCATTGCCGTGTCGATATTGAGAAGGCCCGACAGCTCAAAGTATGAGTCATCCAAGTTAGGCCGAGAGTGTCCCGCGCTCTCCAACTAAAATGTTATTTTATTGTGTTTTAATGCATATCTTTGTGGAAGATATATTTTTTTTCTGTGATAAATAAAGATTTTCCAACATTAATATCTTATAAACATCATCAAATTAGACATAAAAAAGAGGAAATAAATAAGATATAGTATAAGGAGAGGGAGAAATATTCACATAAAAAAATCATATAAATACTGTTATGCTCCACTTGTCTACCCCTCACACAGGCAGACAGGTGCTCTCCCAATTACTTAAACTGGGCTCGCTATGGAAAACACAGTGCTCCCACGAGGCGGACAGCAGACACAAAGACACTCCGGCGGACACACTCGCACACACCCACAGAGCACACAGCGAGGCACAATTAAATACAGGGCGGACTTTCTTGGGGTTTACTAAGCAATAGCACGTTGTACAATCCTTATAGTCCAAGGGGGAGGCAGTCAAGGCACAAATCACAGGCGATTAAGTCCTAAGGCACAGAGCACAGGCGAGCGCGTCCTTTGTCTTCTCTCCGTCTCCACTCTTCCTCGCCGCATGGCGTCCCTCTCCAGCCCGCCCCCTCAACGGGGCCGCAGGGAACCCTCATTACGTCACGTGGCGCCAATTACAATTTAAACTAAGCTAAGCCTTGGCGTAACACTACCCCCCCCTTAAGCGCAGGCGACCCGCCTCGCCAACTTAACAAAACAAATAAAACATAACTGGGGAACTAAACAAATCATTCTGTATCAAAATCTGTAAGCCATCCTGGCCTCCTCCTCTCACGTCTTGGTCGTCGCGGTGGAGGTGAGGGCGAGGGAGGCAGCGGCTGGTCCAGGTCACCAGCAGAGCCGGCCTCCAGGTCGGCGTCTCCACCTGCCTCCTCCTCCACATCATCCGCGACCTCGACGTCCACCGGGTCAAGTTCTGCCCGGTCCTCCTCGTCACTACTGGGGTAGTCAGGGTCCTCCTCAGCGCCAGTACCCCAGGAGTAACGGCCCGGCCCATGGTAGCGCCAGAGCCGGTCAACGTGGACGACAGAGGAGCGTTTGCGGCCCCTCCTGATGCGGTAGGTGACAGCGGACAGGACTGCAATCACCGTGTAGGGCCCCTCCCAGGGACTCTGCAGCTTCGGTGATAACCCTTTCTTCCGGCGAGGGTTATGCAGCCACACTCTGTCACCCACCGCATACTTCACGTCCCGCATGCGGCGATCGTAGTAGTCCTTCATCGCCTGGCCTGCCACTCTGAGCTTGCCGCGCACCTGGTGATGGACCTCGACCAGGTTCTCCTGCAGCGCGGCAGCGAAGCCAGAGGTGACAGTCGGCAGGCCCACGTCCGGCGGCCGCCCGTCGCCAGATCCACGGGGAGTCTGAGCTCGCGGCCAAACATAAGACGTGCGGGTGTATAGTCAGTGGCCTCGTGCACAGCGGACCGGTACGCCATCAGCGTTGCGGGCAACTTGACGTCCCAGTCCTCCTGGTTTGCCCCGCAATACGGCCAACTGCTGTGCGAGTGTCCGGTTGAACCGCTCCACCATCCCGTCCGACTGCGGGTGGAGTGGCGTCGTTCGGGTCTTCCGCACTCCCAGCAAGTCGCAGCACTCACGGAACACACGGGACTCGAACTCACGGCCCTGGTCTGAGTGCAGTTCTGACGGCACACCGAACCGGGTGAAGCACTCGTTTACTAGGACACTCGCCACTGTTTCAGCCTCGTGGTTCGGGAGCGCATACGCCTCAGGCCACTTCGTGAAGTAGTCCATCACGACGCATACGAAACGATTGCCCTGGGCGTCATGGGCAGCGGGCCAGCAATATCTACAGCAACCCGCTCCATTGGCGCCCCCACGCTGTACAACTGAAGCGGAGCCCGATTCCGGCGTGGGGCCCTTTTTCGCACTACAAACGTCACAGGCCCGACACCACTCGGAAACGTCGTTCCGCATACCGACCCAGTAGAAGCGCTGGCGGAGACGTTTAAGGTCTTTTTCGCCCAAGTGGCCACTAGTAACACCGGCGTGCAACTCCCGTAACACCTCAGCACGCTTTGCACGGGGTACCACCACTACCCAGGCGTCTCTGCCCACTCCGCCTAACACCTCCCAGCGCTTTACTAGCACTCCCCACCGGTCCAACCGCAGCGTCTCCCACTGGTCGACGAGGCACTTAGTGGCAGGACTCTCCGCCGACACTTCCTCCCACCGGGTCGCTCCCCGCTGGCCCTGAGCCAACGCACTACAGGAGCAAGAGCGGGTCTGCGCTTGTGCCTCACGCCACCGGTCGTTGCCTTCAGTGGCGTTGGCAGGCACTGTTAAGCGTCGGCAAACAGGGTCAGGGTCCCGACGCGCCTGGTGTGAGTAGCTTGCCTCACACGGGCTCTGACTCACGGCGTCAGGTCCTTCAGGGACGGAATGTGAGCTACCTGCCTCACACGGGCGTCGAGTCACAGGGTCGGGGTCCTTGCTAGCACAGTGAGAGCAACCTGCCTCACACGGGCGCCGGCTCAAACTATCGGCGTTGCTGTGCACACGACCCGGGCGGTGAACAATCCGGTAGTTGAACTGCTCGAGCCTTCCCAACCACCTCGCCAGCTGACCCTCCGGCGCCTTCAGTGTTTTCAACCACTGCAGGGCAGCGTGGTCGGTCCGGACGGTGAACTCAGCGCCGTAGAGGTACGGCTGGAAGTGCTCGAGACTTTTACAACTGCCAGCAGCTCCTTCCTGGTCACGCAGTAGTTGCGTTCAGGCCTACTGAACTTGGCGCTGTAGTAGGCCACCACGTGCTCCTTCCATTCTTCACCTGCGACAAGACAGCCCTGATGCCCTCCGCACTGGCGTCGGTGTCAAGCAGGTAAGGGAGCTTCGGGTTGGGGTACGGCAGGACCGGCGCCTCCACAAGGGCCCTCTTCAGGCCGTCGAACGCAGCCTGGCACGCCTCGTCCCACTCGAAAGGCACTCCTTTACGAGTGAGGCGGTGTAGGGGCGCCGCGATGGTGGCGAAGTCCTGCACGAAGCGACGGTAGTAGGTGCACAGACCCAAGTAGCTCCTGACCTCAGCTACGTTAGTGGGCCGAGGCCAGTCTGCTACTGCTGCCACTTTCTGCGGGTCTGTGCGCACGCCGTCCTTGCTGACGACATGCCCCAGGAACGGCACCTCGTACTGGAAGAGGGAGCACTTTGGGGCTGAGCTTGAGGTTAGCCTTCCTCAGGCGTTGCAGGACCTCCTCCAGCCTCCCCAGCTCCTCCTCGAAGGTGCCTCCGTAGACGATGACGTCGTCGAGGTAGATGAGGGCCGTCCTCCACTGCAGGCCGTCCAGCACCCGCTCCATCAGACGTTCAAAACAGCCAGGGGCGTTGCAGAGGCCGAAGGGCATGACATTAAACTGCCACAAGCCCTGCCCGAAGGAAAAGGCTGTCTTCGGCTTGTCCTCTTCGGCCATCTCCACCTGGTGGTAGCCCGACTTCAGGTCGAGCGTGGAGAACCACCTCGCCCCTACCAGCGCGTCCAAGGTGTCGTCGATCCTCGGCAGGGGTAGGAATCCTTCACAGTCACGTCATTCAGTGCCCGGTAGTCCACACAGAAGCGTTGTGTGCCGTCCTTTTAACCAGGACTACCGCTGAAGACCACGGACTGTCGGACTTCTCGATCACCCCTGATTTGCCAGGTCGTTGACGGTGCGCTGCATCTCCTCTCGTCGGGCAGGTGCGATACGTCGAGGGGACACTTGATGGGCGCGCTGGTTCCAGTGTTGATGCTGTGTTTCACCAGCGACGTGCGGCCCAAGTCCGTCGCCCTGGCTGAACACGTCTGAGTACTGCGTCAAGGTGTGGCGCACCCTCTCCGCCTGCGACTCCGTCAGGTTAGCGGAGCCCCTGAGCGCCAGGTCTTCAAGGAAGTCAGGCAGCACTCCTCCGCAGGCGTAGACGCACTCTTCGACGGCTGTTCAGCTCGCTCCACCTCTTCACATGTGCCTAGTCTGGCACCAGCGGGTAGTCGCCGAGCCTCGTCAGAGAAGTTAGCAACGAGTACTGTCACTAACTCCTCCCCGCTCCCACGAGGCTCCTCCCGACTGCCACACCGTCAGTCAGGTGCAGGTTTTCTGAGGGTTCTACTATGCCTTCCGCGTCGTGCATCACCCTCGACAGTCGACACTGGACTCGTCGCTCCGTCCTGGGGCAAGGTGCAGTCGCTCGGCCGTCACTACCTCGGCACAACCGACTTCCGGAAGCCAGGGCACCTCTTGTCCGTGCACCCTCATCCGCTTCCGTCCAAAGTCGATACATGCGCCAGTCTGCACCAGGTAGTCAAAACCGAGCAAGCCCTCTTCATCCAGGTCGGCGGCGTACACTGGCAGCCGCTCTTCTGCGCCGCCCACGCCGACACGAGCCACTACAGGCCCCTGGAGTGCCACGCAATGCCCCGTCACGCCGCACAATCTCTGCGGGCGTCTGGGAGCCGCTCAGCGTCCAGCAACTCGGGGCGCACCAGGGTCTTTTCAGCCCCGGTGTCGACTGTCAGGCGGCAAGACTTACCGTCTACGTTGCCCTCCACCTGCACCGAACTAGTGGTATGGCGGCATCTTACACAAGTGGGGGCGTGTCGACCTTGGCAGGCTGGGTAGTCGCCCCCTTGTCCAGCCTGCTGTTTCCCGCCTGCGCCACTTGCTTCGGCTTGGGGCAGGCGCTGGAGCGGTGATCAGACTTGCCGCAGTCCTTGCAGCAAGTCTGGAAGCCCCAGACTTCGGCCGGTCGAGGAACGCGTCTTTCGCCCCTCGGACACCGGTCGCGTCTGTGGCCCTTCTCACCGCAGCCCCAGCAACGGCCACCAAACTCGGGGCTCGTCTCCTCGACGCCGCCTTACGCTCGAACTTCGCCTTCCGGCCTCGCACGTCGTTCCGAGGCTTGGCGTAGTCAGCGAGGCGGCTTGACGTCTTGAGAAACGCCTCGAACTCCATGGCCCTCGCCAAAGCCACCTGCAGGTCACCAGGGTGGGCTTGCTTTACGTAGATCTGCAGCTGGTGGTCCTGCAGAGCATCTACGAAGGCGTCACGGGCGAGGACGGTCGTCATGTCTTCACCAGCAGCCGGATAAGCCCGCCTCACAAGGGCCTCCACATCTTGCGCCAGTTGTGACAGCGTCTCGCCCTTCTGCCTCGCCCTCTTCTTCAGCTGAGCCCTGTACACCTCAGCCTGGTGACTGTGCCCAAAGCGGCGCTGCAAGGCTTCCGACAGGCTGGTAAAGGAAGCTTGCTTGGTGGCTGGAAGGTGGCTGAGAATCTCGAGTGCCGGGCCCCGCAGCGCCGTTGCCAGCTGCAGCGCCTTTTCTTCCTCAGTCCACCCTTGAGCTGTTGCGAGCATGACGAACTGAGCAACGTAGGCCTCCCAAGCTACCTTGCCGTCATACTCAGCCGGCTTACGCCTGCGGTGGTCGTGGGAAGGAAACGAACGAGCAGGGTAGAAGGCAGGCACTCGGGGCAAGAAAGGAGGCAGGGTAGGGTTTAGGTGAGGAGGCGAGGGTGGCGGGCTGTTTGGCAACAGTGGCGGGGCCGCCGCCTGCGCCCCGCCGCAGCCCACGCCAGCCGCTGAACCCGGACCGTGACCCCCGGCCGGACACGCCAGGCCCGGAGGCTCAGAGAATGCACTGCGTGGCCTCAGCGAGGCTTGACACTGCCCCCAATCACACAAAGGCTCACTCTGCACTTCCTCTGGGGCAGCACACACGGCAGCCTGCCTCGCCTCAAACCTTACCTCCCGCACCTCACCTCTCAGTGCCTCTAGGCCCCTCTGTAGCTCACCCCGGACCTCCTCACAGGCCTGATCGGTATACTGCCGTGCCTCCTGCCGCACAGAAGCCAAGCTTGCTTGTAGTGCCTCCTCAAGCCTGCTGGCCTGTGCCTCGGAGCGCTCGGCCTGCTCACGGGCCTGCTCCTCAAGCCTGCTGGCCTGTGCCTCGGAGCGCTCGGCCTGCTCACGGGCCTGCTCCTCAAGCCTGCTGGCCTGTGCCTCGGAGCGCTCGGCCTGCTGTGCCTGCTTTTGACCTTGAAGCGTTATTTCTTGCCTCAAGCCAGCCAACATTGAGGCAATTAACTCCAGCTGGCCAGGCTTAGCGTCTTCATCAGCCTCAAGGTCACCACTACCCCCACCACTCGCTCCGCCAGCCGCACCGTGCTCGTCGAGCTCCATTGTGCCCGAGGCGTCACTCTTTGTCTGCCCGTCCACTCACAGCACAATTTCCACCCCGCTCCTGACACCACTGTTATGCTCCACTTGTCTACCCCTCACACAGGCAGACAGGTGCTCTCCCAATTACTTAAACTGGGCTCGCTATGGAAAACACAGTGCTCCCACGAGGCGGACAGCAGACACAAAGACACTCCGGCGGACACACTCGCACACACCCACAGAGCACACAGCGAGGCACAATTAAATACAGGGCGGACTTTCTTGGGGTTTACTAAGCAATAGCACGTTGTACAATCCTTATAGTCCAAGGGGGAGGCAGTCAAGGCACAAATCACAGGCGATTAAGTCCTAAGGCACAGAGCACAGGCGAGCGCGTCCTTTGTCTTCTCTCCGTCTCCACTCTTCCTCGCCGCATGGCGTCCCTCTCCAGCCCGCCCCCTCAACGGGGCCGCAGGGAACCCTCATTACGTCACGTGGCGCCAATTACAATTTAAACTAAGCTAAGCCTTGGCGTAACAATACATTGACAGTCGTAGGTGGGTACTCCTATTAGACTGATTTGTCACCGTTTCTAAACATCTCTTTTTGACATAACGCTGTCGTTATATTTACTATTATTCAACAAGCCGATCTTCCATCCCTATACTAGACAACTCATCGATCAGTCACCTGGCAACTAAGACTGCTACAACTCCGTAATAATGGAAACTATTAACAAAAGTGCATAGAAAAGCAAAGTCAGGGGAAGAAAAGAACAGAAAAACACCTCGGTTCAGGGTGAAATGTATAAGTGTGCACTGTGAAGTGACTAGTGCATGGTGTGAAGTATAGAAGTGTTGAGAAGGAGGATTTAAGAAGTGCTACAAAGCGTTAAAGGTCAAAAGAAGAAGAAGAATGAACAAATGCGTGAATAAGTGAAAATAAGTGACTTTATTGCAGTTAGGTAAGTTACATAATACTGAAAAGGAACGTGTGTGAAGAAGAAGAAAAGAGGAATGGGAGGAGGAGGACCTAAGAAGCGATACAAAGCGTTACAGGGCAAAAGAAGAAGAAGAAGAAGACGTTGCCAGATAGCAGCTGCCGTTGCAAAGGCAATAGCTCCACATCTACATCTACATCAGGTGACTGGTTGCCTAGTATAGGGATGGAGGATCGGCTTGTTGAATATGATAATTGTAACGAGAGCGTTTTGAATGTCAAAGAGATATTTAGAAACGGTGACAAATCAAAATAATAGGAGTCTACTCTGTTACGACTGTCAATGTATTTATATGATTTTTTATGTGAATATTTATCCTTTTCCTTATACTATGTCTTATTTATTTTCTTTTTTATGTCTAATTTGATGATGTTTATAAGATATTAAAGTTGGGAAAAGTTTATTTATCACAGAAAAAAATATATTTGACACAAAAATATGCATTAAAACACAAAAAATAACATTTTAGTTGGGGAGCGCGGGACACGCTCTGCCTTACATTGATGACTCATGGCCAAAGAATCCAGCAAGCTGTCAGGCCTTCCCTGTATCGAGACGGCAATGACACAAGCCCCCAAAACAACAGGCAGCCGATGGCACTGCCTGGCTGTGGAGTGTTGGGCCTTGCTGTGCGAGTCGCTGCATCCCCGTCTTCCCGTCATTTTGTCCTGCCTTGTTTCCATCCTCCCTCCCGCCTCCATTATTTTATTAACTTATCTATTAGATAATTCTTCATGTCCGATTCTTTTTCTAAAGGTTTGCTAATATATACTGTTATTGTTATTAGACTATGAGTCCATCCATAATAACTATATATGCTAATTTTTTATCGAAAAAATAAAGTCACTTCATTCAGGAGAGAGAGAGAGAGAGAGAGAGAGAGAGAGAGAGAGAGAGAGAGAGAGAGAGAGAGAGAGAGAGCTGGGCACCCGCTAATTTTTCTTTAGCTCGCTAATCGCTGATCCGATTTTTTTCTTTAGCTCGCTAATCGCTAATACGCTAATTTTCCAGGTTTGCTGGTCCGCTAACGGTAATCCGCTAACGTTAATTTTTTTTTTTTTTGCCTGTTATTCATGTCCCCCCAACAGTGTTAACTTTTATTTTGTTAAATTCGCAAAAACATAATTTCCAATGAATAATAATAGACTAACAGCAATATAACAACTATTTAGTAGATTATTCCCTGGGAGCAAGTAGTTTACTAACCTGTCACGTCCAGTGACGTCCTTTATGGCATGGGAAGGCAGACGATCCCACAATGAGCAATATTTTGATTCCCTCTCTTTTTCTGGTTGCTAAGTGTAACCAGATGAGTGGCGCGGATGAAACTAAAGATGAATTGATTGAGTATATTATAGGAGTTACCAAGTAGTGATAAATTTTAGAGACAAGTATGGTTCCTCCTCAAACAACTTTGGTGAAAAATTACTATCTTCTACGTTCTTCTGATGAACAATCAAATATTATCCTTTTAATTAACGCTAGCCATCTTAAAGCTACAGGAAGTAACAGGAAGTGACTTCCGGACCAACAAGCAGCGTGGGTGTCTGTCTGTATGTGTATTTCTCTCCGTCTGTCTGTTTGTTTGTTTCCTATCATGTAGATTTTTATAAAATTCCACGTATCCACTCACACGTGACACTCCATTAATCTTTATCACCCCAGGTATAGTAAGTAGGGCTACATTACTGTATAATTATAATATGTGTGTGTGTGTGTGTGTGTGTGTGTGTGTGTGTGTGTGTGTGTGTGTGTGAAATATAGGTTGAAAGTACTGAAAGTAGAGGAGAGGAAATGGAAATTAGCGATTATGTATAGCGGACTTACAATTTCGGCACTCCGCTAACGCTAATCCGCTAAATTTTTCAATCCGCTAATCCGCTAACGTTTTTTTTAGCTCGCTAATTAGCGGATTAGCGATTAGTGGACCTTTATAGCGGAATGCCCACCTCTGAGAGAGAGAGAGAGAGAGAGAGAGAGAGAGAGAGAGAGAGAGAGAGAGAGAGAGAGAGAGAGAGAGAGAATATCCATATCACCGAGATATCCACTCAAGCACTCGATCAGTCTCAGCCTCTCACTCGTGTGAGGAAGAAATGAGGGACATCGTGAGCGACTGTCAGTATCGGTACCGGTACCGAGCAGTCTGGTACCGGTACCGTACCGTATAGCTGGTACCGTTATAGTCTGTTCAGAGCATCAAGTCGGTTCAAGGTGTGGCAGATTCCAGAATTCCCATGAGTGCAGCGCTGCCAGTTCGACCGCCAATTATCAGATTAGCACTCTCTCCCGGCCTACCCACCCACAACCCACCTCTCTCTCTCTCTCTCTCTCTCTCTCTCTCCCTCTCTCTCCCTCTCGACCCGGGGGAGGGACCTAGGGGGACACACCGACCACCACCACCACCACCACTACCACACCACAACGTGGCAACATGGGAAAAAATCTCTGCCAAATGTCATAGAATTTATACAAATCCTTGTTATAATCCTAAACATCGACACTCATTGTACTATGTAGCTTCCTTTACTATATACAGAATATATAAAATATCACTTTCAAATAGCACATGGATGGGAAACAAGAGAGAGAGACGCATGTACGAAGGTTGATTTGGCAGAATGGCTGGAGGTAAACGACGATACCAGCTCCACCCTGAACCGACTTCGTGCTCTGAACAGACTATAGTACCGGTACTGGTAGCGGTTCCTGCCCACCCGGCTATGATAAAATAGTCTTAAAAGTCGGGATACAACGAGAGAGAGAGAGAGAGAGAGAGAGAGAGAGAGAGAGAGAGAGAGAGAGAGAGAGAGAGAGAGAGAGAGAGAGTGTTATATGATTAGCTATAAATAGGAAATGTACGGTCGCATTAAAACCAGTAATAAATTTATTAGTATTACAAACACTCCAATTAGGTTTCTATACACAAAAATGTGCGAATAAATATATGTATCCTGTTCCATGGTCTGCACTGAATAGTACATTTTTTTCCATCATTGCTACAGACTTCATAATACTGACGAGGTGCATGTTCCCCAGAGGCAAACATATTTACAAAAGCGTGCGCATCGCGTGTACAAACTATCTATAAGAATTAGAACCTCTTGCGAACAACATGGAAATATTCACAATTATTCTAGTGCGAGAGAAAAGAAAACTTGAACAAACTAACATTGCTCTTTGACCTTCTCGGGCTACGTCAGTTAGTTTTATCTTGAGAAGGAGTAAGTGGCAATAACCATTTGGCCGTCTGCTTTGTTTGGTCCAGACTCAGGTTTTGGGTCCTACAGAAGCAAGACACAGCCTCCGTAATGGTTACAGGGCATTGCGGAGGTTTCCAGTATGTATTAACATGGAAGTATTACATAATTATTACATAGATTTAGTGTTGCATATCAGTCAAGTACACCCAAACGTCCTTATATTTGGGTGTCATATTAGAGTTCAAACATCGCATGAGAAGAAAGTATCATTGAGTCCTTGAGAGAGAGAGAGAGAGAGAGAGAGAGAGAGAGAGAGAGAGAGAGAGAGAGAGAGAGAGAGAGAGAGAGAGAGAGAGAGAGAGAGAGAGAGAGAGAGAGAGAGAGAACGTAGGCAAGCTGAGGGGATTTGTAGTAGGGAAAGAGGTATTGAGCGTTGCCCTTTATCGATTACAGTGTTTTAGAAAATGCTGCACACCAAGAGAGATAGCAAAACACTTGAATTATTCAGCATGTCACTGGAAATGGGAAGATGAAGGCAAACTTTGCTTTTAATACTAAATTACATTTGATGGAAATTTTTGAAGGGAGAGAATGGGTCGAAAAGTGTATTACTTTTGAAGTCGTCTTTGAACTTTCATTAGTATAATTAAAATTTAATACATGTCACATACATTTAGTAAGGAGGTATCAAGTAAGCATGTGCCAACTTTGAGCAACCGTGAAAAAAATGGTGAAACGCTATCATTATTTGCAAAATTTTCCCCTTTTCAACAACTGCAATAAATTTAATCTAGTTTAAAAGTCCTTCCACACCACGCAGTTCCATGATTTGTCTTACGGGAGGATTGCGAATGGATATGGAAAGATGTCTGCATGCTGAGAGTTGCAAAGAAAATGTGTTCTTTTTTCGATCCAGGTATATCATAATCTAACTGTGCCCCACAGTACATTTTTTTGCTTTTCGTTTCCTATCTACAAATACCGCCATCTTCTGCTATTCCTCCACAAAACTGCAAAAAAAAAGTTAATAGTGATTCGGATTTCTTTACACTGATGTGCTGCTGAGACGGGATCAACCTAAGTCTATATACACCAAGTCAAGTCATACGCAGGTTTGTGGGAGGAGACACGGCCGAGGCGTGGTTTATGCGTGACACTGCTTGGAGCCAAACTAGAGAATGTAGAAACAGGGATTTAGAGAAAACAAGGAAAGGCGTACTAATTTAAATCAATCACTTCAACATGCCCTCCCTCACACCCCACACCGCCGTTTGTAGTCATTGAAATTACAGTCACGCAATATTACAATAAAAAAGACATATTTTTTCGTCAGTGGCTTGCCTGAACGCGCTGTGAAAGAAGGCGAGAATGCACATCCAGAGTGCACATACGGCCCCAACTTTAGTCACCCTTGAACTGGCGTTTTTTTTTTGGCTCCAAGTGACGTCATCCCGCTGCTCCGCCCCAAAAACCGCCTCCTCCGCGTACCGGTCGCAGTTTTGAGGCAGAGTGACTTGACTTGGTATATATATAGACTTAGGGATCAACAATGTCCTTATGGGGAAGACACGGCTATACAAATCCACACATAGTCGATCTGGTGCCTCCTTGTATAACTGAAAGCACTACCAGGAAGGACAAAAATCGGGTAGTCAACTTTTTACTTTCTTGTACTAGATTATTATTATGCAAAAAAAACTGAAACGATGAGATAAGTGTTTCGTATGATTAGGTGTCTTATTTCCCCAAATGTGTGTGTGTGTGTGTGTGTGTGTGTGTGTGTGTGTGTGTGTGTGTGTGTGTGTATAGTGATAGTAGTAGTAGTAGTGGTAGTAGTAGTAGTAATAGTAATAATAATAATAGTAGGAGTAGTAGTAGTAGTCGTAGTAGGTGGCTACATGCTGTTATTCTTGTTGTAATCATTGTTGTTGTTGTTGATACTTTTGTATTCAATGTTGTTACTACTTGTTTATTATCATTACTGTTGTTATTGTTGTTTATTGTTTCTATTGCTGTTGTAATAATGATAGTACTAGAAGTAGTAGTAGTAGTAGTAGTAGTAGTAGTAGTAGTAGTAGTAGTAGTAGTAGTATAAATATCAACAACTCTTCACAGCCTCTTCTTCAGCGTGGGTCACTCTTTCTTTTTAGGTCTTGGGTGACGGTGGCGGCGGCGGCGGGGGTGTTGGCGGTGGGTGGGCAGGTGCATCGAGGCGGAGGAGGTTCTCAGGTGGGGTGCCAACATCCAGCAGCAGGTGAGTGAACAGCGGGTGGCGGTGGAGGGCCTGCAGTGTGTACTTGAGTGTGTTGAGCCCGTCCAGCCTGTAGCGGCGTCCCGATGTCCTTAGCAGCTTCCCACGGACCTATCACAAAGAGACCGCTGCTGAAAGATTCGGCCCCTCCAATGAGAAACCATGGACCTCGTCTTTTGATGGCCCACGGCGATGGTGTAGGAAGATTAGGCACCTACAGCTATTTTTTCTTACCTTCCAGGTGAGTGGGCGGCGCTTGGTGTGTCTAATCATGGTGTATCTCGACACCCAGTTGGCAGGTCGAGTGATGCTGAGGCCAGACTGCTTGATTCTGTCAACATGACGGGAAGGAGTGACTGTCAACCCGACTTTATAGTTAAAAAAAAAGCAGCAATAATGATTCATATATTTTAGTAAAAATCAGGATACATTATTTTATGTGTATGGTGACCATGATTTACCTATAGCCCATGTCATCGTCCTCGCCGCCCCAGCCCCAGTACATGTTGGAGTAGCCGTTGAGGCGCAGGAACTGGTCCCCCCGCACGCTGAGGACGCCGCCCACCAGCAGGAAGTACGGCAGCCTGCAGGGGTGACCACCCCACCAGGCTAATATCGCCACCATTGTCACAGTTCACACACACACACACACACACACACACACACACACACACACACACAGTGCATTCTTTATAATACCAAAATATAATATATAGTCCACTTTGAACCCTTCAAATTGCAGGTCAAGCCTTTTGAAATTAAACATATAATAGCATGATTTAAATGAATAATTGTATGATGAACAAGTAAATAAGTTTGAACTGTTCAGGATTTGTTAGAATAAAAAAATGGCCTCGAGCAAGTTCACGAGGAGGGCGGGGATGAATGCCTCACTTGTAGCCGAGTGTGTCCACTCCGACGGAGAGGTGGCGAGGGTGCGGCGGACACGAGTACATGTTGCGGTCGTCCTCGGGCAGTAAGTCGACATCATGGAACACAAAGCAGTCGGCGTCGCTCCTCTGCCAAGCCTCCATGAAGCCCGCGTTCATGATGGAACCCTTGTTGAAGGTGGCGTTGCCGGTCTACAAACGGATACACAAGGATATAAGGTGACTTCAAGAGGCCACTTCGCCTAAGACGTTATTCACCAACTGCATGCCCCACCTATCAATAAAGCTATATATCTAACTTCCATTTACTACTTACAATCGTACTTTTATAGATTATAAAACTGTTTGATTAGTTCCACTACACCATTCGTTAACCAGTTTTTGCCGGTCTCTTGTTTAAACCTAAATTGATTAAACTTATACCCATTGCTACGAGTTGTAACACCTTTTTTCAAATACAAATTATATACAAACATCACTTAATTAAACTATATCGACACGTCATTTTAGTCACCACAGAACAGGAAAAAAGAAAACCATTTCGTTGATGTTACAAACCTATTCATGTAGCCAACATCCCAGTTTTCTGAGTGTCTAATTAGACGTCGAATGCTTTACCTTTGCAACAATGGCAAAGAGATCATACTTCTGTCATAGAGATAACACTAATATCATAATGTAGTGTGTGTGTGTGTGTGTGTGTGTGTGTGTAAGAGAGAGAGAGAGAGAGAGAGAGAGAGAGAGAGAGAGAGAGAGAGAGAGAGAGAGAGAGAGAGAGAGAGAGAGAGAGAGAGAGAGAGAGAGAGAGAGAGAGAGAGATTCGTCACCCACCTGCTCGGCGACATATACAGTGTACTCAAGCTGCTGGCGGCGGAGGATCGGGTGGAGCCAGCTGAGGAGGATGATGAGATGGTGGAGGCGGTCCCTGTATGGCAGCACGACCGCCACCTTGTGTCGAGGCAAACAGGGCTCGACGGGGTCCTGCACGGGGC